>NC_091952.1:225783794-226083794 GCF_031021105.1 Erythrolamprus reginae
CTTCTCCTCAAGTAACAGACAGAACTCATATAGAAGAATCATTCAGTCAGTTCAGAACTGTTTAAGTGGATGACCATCTAGGCCATTTGTTCGAGATGTAGATTCTTCTAGGCAACCTTTCAAGGATATTATTTATTTATTTATTTATTTATTTATTTATTTATTCATTCATTCATTCATTCATTCATTTATTTATTTATTTATTTATTTATTTATTTATTTATTTATTTATTTATTTAAATTTATTAGATTTGTATGCCGCCCCTCTCCGTAGACTCGGGGCAGCTCACAGCAATAATAAACAATATACTGTATAATAAATCTAATAATTTAAAAGAAACACTAAAAGCCCCATTATTAAAAGCAAACATACCCACAAGCATACCATACATAAACTGTATAGGCCCGGGGGAGATATCTCAATTCCCCCATGCCTGACGGCAAAGATGGGTTTTAAGGAGTTTATAAAAGGGGCAGTTCTAATCTCTGGGGGGAGCTGGTTCCAGAGGGTCGGGGCCACCACAGAGAAGGCTCTTCCCCTGGGTCCCACCAAATGACATTGTTTAGTTGATGGGACCCGGAGAAGGCCCACTCTGTGGGACCTAATCGGTAGCTGGGATTTGTGCGGCAGAAGGCGGTCCCAGAGATATTCTCGCCCGATGCCATGAAGGGCTTTATAGGTCATAACCAACACTTTGAATTGTGACCGGAAATTGATCGGCAACCAATGCAGACTGCGGAGTGTTTGTGTAACCTAGGGAAGCTCATGATTGCTCTCGCAGCTGCATTCTGCACGATCTGAAGTTTCCGAAGACTTTTCAAAGGTAGCCCCATGTAGAGAGTATTACAGTAGTTGAACCTCGAGGTGAAGAGGGCATGAATGACTGTGAGAAGTGAGTCCCGGTCTAGATAGGGCCGCAACTGGTGCACCTTAGTAGCCTATTCCTATAGCAGAAAAGAGTTGCTTGCATTGGCTAGAAAACAGTATCTGGATTCAGATATGGAAAATCATTAGCTGAATCTGATTGAGTTTATTTTGATTTCTTGAATGTATCTTTTTTGGATGGCATGATAGTTTACCAAATCTCCAAATACTACATCATAAAATAGCACCGAAGTTGTTTTATGATAGAATAGAATTCTTTGTAAGCCTTTTCTAACTACCAGTCCTTAGCGTGTTGATTCTCAAAGTGTGGAGCCAATGTGTCTAAAAGGACTGAAATTCTCATTGTGTTAAGAGAAAACTTTTATAAAACAAGTTACATTATTAAATTATCTTAAGATGTAGAAAGCTACTTCTAATCAATGTTAGAAATGTGACAAACTTGAAGGGGCATTTTACCATGCATGGTGGGTTTGCCAAACAGCAAAGTAAAACAAAGGAGTAAAAAAAACCCATCATATGATAATCCAAATAATTTTGCAAATGAATTAATTCAGATGAAACCAGAACTCCTTTCATTGGGATTTATGGATACCCAATTAGAAGAAATTTAGGGTAGACTGATTTTGTAAATAACAACTGCAGCAGACAAGGGGTAATTTTGAGGTTGCTAAGCTCTTTCCAATGATGCTGAAAAGTAAGGAAGAAAATTATATGTGAACTTCAATAAGAGACCATGTGTTGATGATATTGGACCATTATCTGATTTATTAGTGAAGTGATTTGACTTCCTGTTTGGTTCCTTGCGCCATTTCGTGAGAATATTGCTAAAGCAGAGGAGGCAGTTTCCATCACTACAGAAGAATTTAAAGCTTTCTGGTTCTCGCAGGCAGCCACCATCTTGCACTGTGTTTACCAATTTCACGTGTCATTAAATTAGCCCTAAGACACCTTTTGTGTGACATGTGGAAGTAAAGCACAGCCTGTAACTTTAATGACCTTTTATGCGATTCAGTCTATAAAACACGAAGCCTGCCCAGCAACGGTTTACATTAATGGCCTTTAAAGAAATATTTTAATATTAAAAAAAAACCCACCCATCAGTGGTGAAAGGATTCGGCTGGTTCTAAATTAAAGCTAGTTGCATAAAAGACATAGAGGGGAAAACCTTTAAGATTGGTAGGTTATCTTCAATAGATCAAGTGCATTTGAAAGAAAAGGAAAACCACTATCAAGTTTTCAAAATGAAACTAGAAGGGTTTCAATCCTGCACTTAGCTGCTTTAAATTTGTTTCTTTGCTCACCATAGAAACATAGAAACATAGAAGACTGACAGCAGAAAAAGAACTCATGGTCCATCTAGTCTGCCCTTATACTATTTCCTGTATTTTATCTTACAATGGATATATGTTTATCCCAGGCATGTTTAAATTCAGTTACTGTGGATTTACCAACCACGTCTGCTGGAAGTTTGTTCCAAGGATCTACTACTCTTTCAGTGAAATAATATTTTCTCATGTTGCTTTTGATCTTTCCCCCAACTAACTTCAGATTGTGTCCCCTTGTTCTTGTGTTCACTTTCCTATTAAAAACACTTCCCTCCTGGACCTTATTTAGCCCTTTAACATACTTAAATGTTTCCATCATGTCCCCCCTTTTCCTTCTGTCCTCCAGACTATACAGATTGAGTTCATTAAGTCTTTCCTGATACGTTTTATGCTTAAGACCTTCCACCATTCTTGTAGCCTGTCTTTGGACCCGTTCAATTTTGTCAATATCTTTTTGTAGGTGAGGTCTCCAGAACTGAACACAGTATTCCAAATGTGGTCTCACCATGAAAATAACAACAAGGAAGATAATATTCATTTAGCCAAAACAACCTCTTAAAGCTCTTTAAGGGTAAAGAAGCAGAGTCTCATACAGACTGTACTGAATATGGACATTCACAAGAATGTAAAAATTTGGAAAGCAGGGTTCTCTGGTACAGCAGGATGCTGAAACTGTCTGACTCTGAGCTTCTCAAACAATTTAAGAATGTTTGGTCAGCAAGACTATTTAGCATGCTGGAAAGCACACCATAGGGTGATGTGTTTGTCTGGGGAGGATGCGGGTGGGGGATAAGCTTGTCAGACATCTGAGAATGGCAGCCTCAAAGCTAAAGTCAAAAGGTGACATGTGTGCAGACAAGAATAATCTTTGGGGCAAATATGTGTTTGGGATAATGGGGACCATCATTTAATTCCTTTTCCGAGACTTTCAATACAAAGAATACAATTACAGATCATAGACCACTCCCCGCTACCTGTCTTTTATTCATTGCTTGTATTTGATCTAGCCACAGGGTGTAAGTAGAGGGAAAACTTCCCTTGCAAATATACATGTCCCAAGATAATGTTGCAGGATCCAATCAGGGTCAGTCACCAGGAACAGAGGCTTAGTTTTCTTAGTTTTGGACTGGTGCTGGAGCCTATCCTTAGGAAACTTCTCTCTCACATGCTGGTTGTAGTGACCAACCCAGTTTGGATCCTATAACTTCACTTGGTTGGACTGTTTTAAGTAATGAAAGAATACTATTTGAACAGTGTTCTCTGATGCAAGTTATTCCTGCTCTCTAAAGCATTGTTCCTCAACCTGGAAAACTCTATGCTCATTTTTCTAAGCTTGATTTTTAAACATGGTCTATGACAGTGAGGGTGAACCTATGGCATGGGTGCCACAGGTGGCACGTGGAGCAATATCTGCTGGCACCCGAGCCCTTGCCCTAGCTCAGCTCCAACGTGCATGTGTGTGCCGACCAGCTGATTTTTGGCTTGCACAGAGGCTCTGGGAGGGCGTTTTTTGCTTCCAGAGAGCCTCCAGGGGGGTGAGGAGGATGTTTTTACCCTTCCCCAGCTCCAGGGAAGCCTTTGGAGCCTGGGGAGGGTGAAAAACAAGCCTACTGGGCCCACCAGAAGTTGGGAAATAGGCCACTTTCAGCCTTCAGAGGGCCTCCAGGGGGCTGGGGAAGCTGTTTTTGCCCTCCCCAGGCATTGAATTATGGGTGTGGGCACTCGCACATGCACGATAGCGCGAATATACACTCTTTCGGCACCCGAGGGGAAAAAAGGTTCGCCATCACTGGTCTATGAAATAATTGATCGTCTCAAATGATTTAAGCCATATGCCATTCAATTTAAAGCTGTTCAAGACTCATGGAATCCACGTGACGATATGTTTCATGCCACTTTCTTTACTGAAGCTGTACTTGTGCATCCTTCTTTGGATATTTCATTGATAGAAACAAACTCTGTTCCAATTGAGGCGAACATGTAAATTCCCTACATGTCCAGAAGTGCATTTATTGCAAGAAAAACTACCACCTGTCTAGTTGTTTTGGCATGCAATGCCCTATAGCGCCATCCTGAGGGAAGGAGTTGAAACAGTTTATGAATGATGTGAGGGATCCGCAGATATATTCTTAGCTCTCATATATACTGTATATAGGATTTCTGCAGAAAGCAAGCTAGTTGCTGTATATTGTTTTTGTCATTGTTGTGAGCCGCCCCGAGTCTACAGAGAGGGGCAGCATACAAATCTAATAAATTATTATTATTATTATTTATTAATTATTATTATTATTCTTTCTGCAACCTTGACTGTCTATCGGAGTCTGCATCTGTCCTATTTGATTGCTGTACTATTTGATTATTTTACTGAAAGAGTAGTAGATGCGTGGAACAAACTTCCAGCAGATGTGGTTGATAAATGTGAATTTAAACATGCCTGGGATAAACATATATCCATCCTAAGGTAAAATACAGAAAATAGTATAAGGGCAGACTAGATGGACCATGAGGTCTTTTTCTGCCGTCAATCTTCTGTGTTTCTGAAAGCAATGTAGTCATTTCATCCCACTGTTTAGAAGTCATAGGAATGATGAATCTCTTAAGTAAGCTACGGCCAAATTTACATGAGCTTACATCAAATCAAATCAGATCAGATCTTCAAAGGTGTGCAGCATCTTAATTCACATATCAAATTCTAGAAGCAGAAAACCTCAAAGATATGCCACCTCTATCATTAGGCAACATCACGAAGGAACAAATTCAAATGGTGAAAGAGTCCAGATGGTGAACTGAACCAGGAATGATTCCTTCTTAATAACTGGAGCAGATGCTTCATTGTTCTCAGGTCAGTCTGTCAGACCTGCCACCACTTAAATCTCTATATAGAAATGATCCCTGGCTCCATTTGCTGAAAAAGGTATTGTTTTATTAGAAGTCAAGTGTACTGCAATAATGCATAGCCAGAATGGAGAATCGCGGACCAAAAACTACAAGTTCAACTTTTCTCTCCCTTAACTGCTTTCCACTGCTGACCCCACCCCCAATGACCAATCAGGTTCAAGTAAGATGTTTTCAGAGCAGTCGGTTCAAGCATAGCTGGGATGCAGCTGCTTTCTTTTCCCAGCTGGGTGACCTTGAGGCAGCCTGTTGAGGGAGACACACAAGCTACATCCATTTTCTCCCAAGCATTCCCCCTGCCAATCACCCTCCCCAGCATTTGTGGCAGACTGCCACCGCAAGGTAGCAAGGCACAAGTAAGCATAAGGTGGCAGCTGACATAGCCACTGATGTGAGACCATAAGATCCTTCTTAGTTGGCACATATGCAAAAGCCAGGCAGTTGGACAAGTATACAATCAGCGTTGCCAAATTTATGCTGAGGTTGGGATCTGCAGAAAAGAACAAATGGAAGACAGCGATGCGGGTAGTTATAAGAGTAATAAATCCTCTTTGCATTTCAAGAAATGTTTTCTTTAGCATATAAAGGATGTAAGCAATATGGGTAAACTGATTGGTCCAGAAAGCCAAATTCTATATAACTCAACTACAAAGGAACTACATTCTATGAGGACTCTACTGTTTCAAAATCTGTTTAGTGTCCCTTTTAAAGGAAATATCAAAAACTGATTTGGTTACAAGAGTTAAACAGGAAATGATTTGATTCTACCTAAATCCAGTGATGGGCTCCTACAGGAATGCAGAACCAGTAGAAAAAATATATTTTTTCTTTTTTTCCCCTTCTGGGCTCTGGGTATGTTTTTCCTTTTGCAGTAAATGAGGTTGAATGTGTATAATTTTAGAACTATGCCAGGGTGCATGTGTCTGTCTCTCTCTGTGTGTACATGCACATACAGTTTATATAGTAGATAATGTATATTTTTGTGTGCCTGTGTGTAATATGTATGTACACATATGGCATATATACATATAATTAAATAGTATATTTTGTATGTTCAGTAATAGTAAATAGATAGTGAAATTGTATCTCTTTGAAGCGAGGAAAGGCCAGGCACCCGAACCCTAACCCAAACCCTTGACGTGAGTGACATCAAGTTGGCCACCTTTAAACCAGTCACATGATCTTTAAGCCACCCCCAGTCACACGATCGTCAAGCCACTCCTACTTGGTCACATGGACAGCAAGCCACACCCACAAAATAAGCCAGACCCACAGTGCGGTAGTAAACTTTTTGCAGCCTTTCACTGCCTAAATCTATATGTCTCCCTAGATTTTTATTTCCCATTCTGAAAATAGTTCTCATACCCAAATATCTTCTACCATGTTTTGATGAAACCTATTCTGGAATTGAACCAGGATTCCTCTATTTGCAAAACAAATGGGTTTCTGCCTAGGTTAGAGGCTATTGTCTGGCAAATAGGATTTTTGAAACATAGTGAAGAACACTCCAGCTAGAAAATAATAAAATTATGCATTCAATGAAGGGAATGATCACTTAAACTTCTATGACTCCACTGTATATATATTGATTGAAAATTATAAGAGTTGTGATCCATTTAGGAAGTGCCAAATCAAGGAAGACTCTGACACAAAAGTTTTCATCTGATTTAAATCTGAATTCAATAACGAAAAAGAAGATAGCATTACTTTGTATTAGGATTGCTAAGGAAAGGATACATTGCATATTCATATCTTTACTTTTTATCTCCATTTTGTTTCAAATTTTCTGTTTAGAAATGAAAAACTATTTGCATAACAGCTGCCATATTCTTTGCAATCCTTTTTTATTTCAAGTTCTCTGCAATTATTTCTTTTTTTCTTCATTACAGAAAACATAAGCAGATCGTGACTTCCGATGGTCTTGGAAAAGGAGAAGAAAGGACTTGTAATGAAATATGCTACGAGTTCATCAAATATAGCAAGGAGGGTTTGTGCCTTTGGCAATAGGCGTGTAGATGAATGACACTATTGTGGCAAGCCAACCATTGTGTTCCTCGTACCACCAGAAGATGGTCTTTTTGCATAAATATTTGACTGCATTGAAAGATGCCTAGAAATTTAATTTGTAAATCAAAACAATTTTTGCAACCAAATGTATAAAACTAAATCTTTGGTACTCTTATTTCAAGGGGTATTTTTACCATTTTATGCAACATAATCTCTAGTATCCATTTTTTATGTGTAACATAAGTAAAAAAGGGGGGGTGATTGCATGATCACTATCCTTCCTTTAAAAAAATAAACACTTGCTTTTTGCTTTATTTTAAAGACAGCCAAAAGGAAATATTTACTTTTGAAGTTAAGAAGCTTTGAAAACATAAAAATATGAAAACAAATACAAATATAAAAATCAGGAGCTACTGTATTTTTATTATTCTCAAACTATGAGACATTTTAATATCAAAGTGTTTTTTAAAACAAAATGTCTCTTCTTTCCTAACAATATTATTGTTTTACCTTCAGGCTCTTGTTGCAGATTCTTGCTTTAGATTTTATGAACATGATTCAAATAAATTGGTTCCCTATCCTTGGTGACTCGTTTAATTATTTTGTTATTATCCAAGGAACTAGTTTAATTTAAATGAACATAATATTCAGTTGCTATTACCTTGAGAAAATAGTGGCTCAGATCGTCATAGTTTGCGAGTTAAAATGTTGAATGCCCAAATCAAGCCTCTTCTATCTGTTTCTGTTTTTAAAATCTTTAAATTTATTTTATTTTATTTATTTATTCTTTGTCCAATATACAATACATATGAAGGGGAATAGACATTAAGTAATATATATAATGATAGAAAGTAAGAAAGAAGAGAAGTAGGAGGAAAGGAGAGAAAATGTATGATATATGAGATAAGGAAAGAAGATTGGACAGGGGACGATAGGCACATCAGTGCACTTATGTACGCCCCTTACTGGCCTCTTAGGAACCTGGAGAGGTCAATCGTGGAGAGTCTGGCAATGAGTTCCACGCTTCGACAACTCTATTGTTAAAGTCATATTTTTTACAGTCAAGTTTGGAGCGGTTGATGTTAAGTTTGAATCTGTTGCGTGCTCTTGTGTTGTTGCTGTTGAAGCTGAAGTAGTCGTTGACCGGAAGGACGTTGCAGCATATGATCTTGTGGGCAATACTTAAATCGTGTTTTAGGCGTCGCAGTTCTAAGTTTTCAAGATCCAGGATAGTTAGTCTATTTTCGTAAGGTATTCTGTTTCGAGTGGAAGAGTGAAGGGCTCTTCTGGTGATTGTTATTTGCTACTTGTTTTTTTCATTGCCAAGATGAGAACAGGAATTTACTTTTTAATTTATTTTGTAAGTATTCTTCCAAAAGTTAAAAATAATATGCTGTATATTAGATTCCCTCCTTCATTATTATCCCCACAGCAACAAACTTGTGAGGTTAATTGAGTGATATTCTGATATAAAGTCATCCATTGACTTTCATGGCTGAGAGTGGAGTTGAACCTGCAACACCCATTAATAACATGTCATCTTAATCCAATGTTTCACAATCTCAACAAGTTTAAGAAGTTTGGGCTTTAATTCCCATAATTCCTCCGGCCAGCAAATTCTCGGTGTTAAACTCACCGTGTCACATTGCCGTCATATGATGTTTTGTGACTTTTTTCCCATTCACGTAGTTATTTTTTTTTTTTATTAATTTATTTTGTCCAATACACAATGAGGGTTTTAGTTGGTATATATCTATATACACATAGTAAAATACATGATGAAGGTTATAGAGGAGATACTTGTACTTGCCCCTTACTGACCTCTTAGGAATCTGGATAGGTCAACCGTAGATAATCTAAGGGTTGGGCTTGGCCTACATGTGACACATTTAGCCTACAGGCCACTAGTTTAACGCCAGCGGTGGGCTATGAGCCGGAATGCTAAATTGCGCTCGCCACCACGGCTCATAAGTGCTTGTGGGGCCAGCACGATTTTGCTTCTGCACCTGTGGAAGTAGCAAAATCATGCATGGAGCTGCAGGTGCGCCCATGTTTTGACATGCACGGAAACAAAAAACCCTTGCACCTGCAGCTCCGTGCATGATTTTGCTACCTCCGCAGTTGCAGAAGCAAAATCACACCAGCCCTGCAAGCACTTACGAGCCACGGCGGCGAGCGCAATTTAGCATTCTGGCTCATAGCCCACCGCTGTTTTACACCCATGTTCTAGAAGTCTAATTCTACACAATCTGAAGTTTCTAACACTGAGAAATATTACTTTAACCCAAGGGGCAGGCAAAATCATTCCTGAGCATGATTGGCTCAGGGATTCTGGGAGTTGAAGTCCACAAGTCATAGAAGAGCCAACTTCGCCTACCCCTGCCTTAACCAAACCACTTCACCATTATCGTTACTTTATCGTAACCAATTACTTTGGTTATCGTTAATAGTATTGTTTCAGTTGCTCAGAGACATCATTCTAAGCATGTCTACCACCTGCCCCGGATTTTTTTTCTCTTTGAAAAAAAAAAGTTTTCCATTTATGAAATGGAATACACATAAGAAAATTTGATGGGCATTCATTAGAGCAGCGGTTCCCAAACTACGGCCTGCAGGCCACATGTGGCCTGCTGAGACCATTTCTCTGGCCCGCAGGTCTTTTCCAAGGCCGCAATGGAAAAGCAGTGAGAACGTCCCCCTCAATCTCATCTTACCCGAGGTAAAGTAAGGCTTGCCGAAAGCCGAGCTGGGCACAACACACACACATACACGCACACAACCGCCTCCTCCTCCTCTTTGAGTTGCTAGCTCCCGTTTTCTAATGGGGATTGAATGGGAGTCTGGGGTCGGAGGGTGGAGGCTTTTCGGGTGAGTCCTCCACAGGGAGAGAAGAGGGAGGGTGAAAGAGGGAAAAGAGAGAGAGAGAAGTGGAGAGAAAGAAAGAAAAGGGAAAGAGAAGGGAAACAGGGCGAGGGAAAGAGAAGAGAGGAAAGAAGGAGGGAGGGAGGGAAGGGAGGGAAGGAAGGGGAGAGAGAGGGGGAGAGAGAAAGGGAGGGAGGGAGGAAGAGAGATAGCAAGAGAGAGAGTGAGAAAGAGACAGAGCAAGAGACAGAAAGCAAGCAAGAGAGAGAGAGCAAGAGAGAGAGAAAGAAAGCAAGAGAGAGAGAAAGCAAGAGAGAGAGAAAGCAAGAGAGAGAGAGAAAGAGATTGAGTGAGTGAGTGAGAGAGAGAGAAAGAAATAAGGTATATGCAGTGTGGATAGGAATCTGTTCATAGGTTTTTTTTATAGTCCAGCCCTCCAACAGTCCGAGGGACAGTGAACTGGCCCCCTGTGTAAAAGGTTTGGGGACCCCTGCATTAGAGTATAGTTTAAGTGTATAATGTTAAGGAAAACAGGGAAACGGTGTGTGAGAGAGGAGTGTGATAGCAAATTGTTTCTACTATGGATGGGCAAATATTTTTTCATTGAGCTCCTTGGAAGCAACATGTCAGGCTATTAGAGACAGTGAAAAAGTGGGTGGAGATGCTGATATTCTGTCTCATAGACCTTCTTTTCTCTCGTTCGGTCTCCCTCTGCTTTCTGTCAGCAGATGAAGGGGAAAAAACAGGTAATTATTGCCAAGGTTCTGAAACAATCTAAAGCTACATGTATATAGCTTGAGGTTGAATGTGTTCCTAAGCTGGAAGTTGCCACTCTGATGTATATTTTGGCCTAAATCCAGAAGGGCTGCTGTCAAACGTAGGGAAACAAAATTCACCAGAATAGCCTTGATTGAGGCAGCATTGAATTGAATCACCTGTTGCCTTTCCTGACCCAAAGTATCCACAAAAACATTGTGAGTGAGTGAGTGAATAAGTGAATAAGTGAGGGTTTCTAAAAATATATCCCCAGAACAGATATTTCAGAAAGAACAAAAGCAAAAAGCATATCACTTAGATAGTTGCACTACTATTTATTTATTTATTTATTTGTTTGTTTGTTTGTTTGTTTGTTTGTTTATTATTTTGTCCATTACACAATGAAGGTTATATTGGGTATACATATAGTAAATATATAATGAAGGTTATAGAGGTTATACTCATAGAAAATTAATTAATTAAAATTAAATTAATTAAATTAATTAATTAAAATTAATTTAATAAATTAAATTAATCTTTAAAAGAAAGTTTACATTAGGACATTTCAATTGCTGAAGCCTTCATTGCAGAAATGTGAATAAAATGGATACTCAGGGTCAGATTTCCATTATCACCGTTACTGGTGCACTGCACATGCAGCTTTGGTCCTCTTGAATGCGTGCCCGCCCCATCATGTTTTTGCTTCTGTGCATGCGCAGGAAACAAAAATGCGCTAAAATCTAGCAAGTGGACACACATGTGTGTGAGATTGCGGTGATTTTTTTTTTGCTTCTGTGCATACGCAAAAGCAAAAAAAATCACTGAAATCTTGCACATGCACATGTCCCCTTGTGAGATTTTGCTTCTCTGCATGCACATGAAGCAAAAACACACTAGGATGCACACACACACAAGAGGACTGAAGCTGCGCATGGAGCCCATCATTCACTACCATGTGTCATCCTCGGGGTGGGGTGGCAGGATGGGGTAGAAAGCAGTTCCACCAGTGGAAATGAATCTGTGTGCCCAGCTCCAGCTGACCATCCCACCCTCCCATCCTCTTCCTCCTCCTCGGAAAGCAGAAGGGAGACCAGCACCGGTGGGAGTTGCAGGGGGCCCAGTTCCTTCCCCCTCTTTTCTCAACAGCTGATCGGCACCCATTCGCCTAGCTACCCAGCCTGAGGCAGGGGGCGACCCAGATTAGATTTAGATTAGATTAGATTTATTGGATTTATATGCCGCCCCTCTCCGCAAACTCGGGGCGGCTCACAACAATGGTAAAAAACAATACATAATAACAAATCCAATACCCACCAATCCAATTACAATTTTAAGCTAAAAAATTCATAAAAAACAACCCCAGAATATTAAAAAAACCAATCACCCAATCACCAAAACAACATGGGCAAGGGGAAGTTGTTTTAGTTCCCTCATGCCTGACGGCAGCGGTGGGTTTTAAGGAGTTTGCGAAAGGCAAGGAGGGTGGGGGGCTGGGGGCAATCCTAATCTCAGGGGGGAGCTGGTTCCAGAGGGTCGGAGCCGCCACAGAGAAGGCTCTTTCCCTGGGTCCCGCCAGACGACATTGTTTAGTCGATGGGACCCGGAGAAGGCCAATTCTGTGGGACCGAACCGGTCGCTGGGATTGGTGCGGCAGAAGGCGGTCCCGAAGGTATTCTGGTCCGGTGCCATGAAGGGCTTTATAGGTCATAACCAACACTTTGAATTGTGACCGGAAACTGATCGGCAGCCAATGCAGACTGCGGAGTGTTGGAGTGATATGGGCATACTCGGAGAAGCCCATAATTGCTCTCGCAGGAGTGCAGGAGACACGAAGCAAATTGTCACCCCAGAGAGCAACACTGGTGAGATTGTAAGTTGAGGACTTAACAGTTCACTTCAACTATGATGATCATTCAAGCCACTCCCACATGGTCACATTGATAGCAAGCCACTCCTACCCAGTCACATGACCATCAAGCCACATCCACAAAATAAGCCACACCCACAATGTGGCAGTAAAAAATTTGGCTGCCCATTACTGGCCATCCTCTACCATACTGGTAGCAATCCACTACTGGATAGTGTGCTATAAATATATGCACAAATATAATATAAATATTTTGTATTTTAGTTTTGTTTTTGTAAGCTGCGGAGAAGGGTGGCATAGAAATCCAGACAAAAAAACAAACATGCAGAGAACACAGATTCCAGGGATCTGCTAACCGTGCCTATGCCTTCAAGACATTTGTTTATTTGGAGTGGAAAAACCCCTACCTTATCTGGTCTGTAAAAATCCAGATGACCAATAAGTGGCAGCGAAGAGTTTTCTTGACCTGAATATGGTACTTCAAGCACATGGGACCACATAGTTAAAGAAAGGAAAGGAAAAGCTCTTGTCTTCTCCTCTTCAACTTATACTGCTCCTAAATTAGTTTTCACATCAACAGCAGCAGCTCCTGGAAACAACCTTTAGAAGGCTCCAGTGGTTTCCCTAATGATCATTGCTGGCGAGGGTGGCCACCATCTCCCTCTTTTCACTCTTCTTTTCCATTCCGTTTATGAAGGAATTGACAAAATGGGGAAAAGGCAAGTCATACCTGCACTGCAAAATAGCAATAGCATTTAGACTTTTAAAAATCTATCATCTATCTATCTATCTATCCATCCATCCATCCATCCATCCATCCATCCATCCATCCATCTATCTATTTATTGGACTTATATGCTGCCCCTCTCCATGGACTCGGGGCGGCTCACAAAATTCAAGAGCGTGTACAGGTGCACTAGAGTGCCTTCCGTCCCCTGTCCTATTACTCTCCTATATCTCCTATGCCTTTCTTCTATTCCTATATCTCTTCTTCTATTCTTTCATTGATATGTTCTATTACTATATCTTCTTTTCTATTCTTTCTTAGATATATTTTACTATGAGTATCTCCTCTATAACCTTCATCATGTATTTTTCTATGTGTATATATATATATATATACCCACTAAAACCCTCATTGTGTATTGGACAAAATAAATAAATAAATAAATAAACAACAACACAGTATATAAAACATATCTAAATCCAATTAATATAATTAATTTTAAATATTTTAAACATATACCCCTTCATAGTGCTCTTACAGCCCTCTCTAAGTGATTTACCGAATCAGTATATTGTCCCCAATAATCTGGGTTCTCGTTTTCCCACCTCGGAAGGATGGAAGGTTAAGTCAACCTTGAGCCAGTAGTGAGATTTGAACTGCTGAACTACAGTTAGCAGTTAGCTAAAGTAGCCTGCAGTGCTGCATTCAGTGAAGGGCTACCAAAATCTTTACTACCACACTGTGGGCATGGCTTATGCAGGACACCCTGCATTTTCTTTCAATATCTTTCAGTGCAAATTGAATGCTTTGGGGTGGAGCTCCATTTTTGCTATCCCACCGTGCCCCCATCCCCTGTCTGGGCATTAGCCTACCCCTGGCTGCACTCTAACCACTGAGCCACCCTGGCTCTTCAATTTGCCTGTATCTAGAGCTGTGTTTCTCAACCTTGGCTGTTTGAAGATGTGTGGACTTCAATTCCCAGAATTCCCCAGCCAGTGTTGCTGTTGTGGTTAACTCTGGCCCAGCTCCTGCCCCAAGGACTGTGGATGTGGGGGAGACATCCACATGCTGCAGGCCTGTTTTGCCCTCGGTGGAATCTGCTGATGAAGGCTCCTCTGACCAAGAAGACATGAGTGACAGGGAGGAGGAGTGTGGCAGACAGTTCAGAAGGAGATCAATTATCTAGCTCCTCCTTGGATTCAGAACAAGAGTTAATGATACAGCCACGCATGCAGAGAGCGATGCATAGGCAACAACAACTGAGAGATTATTATCAAAGAAAATGAGGCCACCTGTGGTTGGGTGGGGATGTGGTAATTAGTGAGGCTGCTATAAATAGCAGCCTGTGGGTTTGGCCATTGTGGAGGATTATCTGATCATTGTGTTTCATGACAGCTTTACTGACTTTGACTTTTTGTGTGCTGATTTTTCCCCACTTTGAAACTAAACCAGAGCAAAGTGTGTTTCACTTTGTGAAAGAAGGACTGTGAATTACCTCACAGCTGCAAGCTAAGTATCACAGAACTGATAAGGGACTTGTATAAATTACCAGTTTGTTTGGAGACGAGTGCTCTTTGCTATACCAAAAGAGGGCTTAGTTTAAGTGAATTTTCATTATAAAGAACATTGTTTTGAATTTTCAAACGTGTGTGTGTTTGAAATTTGTACCTGTGAATTTTTGGGAGGATTCTACCAGAGAGCCCGACAGAACAGTTGCTGGCTGGGGAATTCTGGGAGTTGAAGTCCACACATCTTCAAACGGCCAAGGTTGAGAAACACTGATCTAGAGTCTTTTGAGGGGAAGGAGACTGAGTACTTCCTGTTTGCTCAATGGTGCTCTCTCGTGGAAGAAGGAAATGATGAGAAAGTGAATGTCTGAATTGTTGACAGTCTCAGGCCTGTTGCTTCAGAGGAAAACAACTGGTCATCAGGTGACTTTCCCTTCCTTCTTTAGCCTACTTCAATGCTGCAGCCTAAGAGGAAGGTTAAGTGACATCTCTCTCATTATCTGAGAGGTTTACTTGGAACACAGTCAGATATCTCTGCTTATACTCTTGCAAGGGAAGCTTTGATATCTCAGGGGAAATTTTGCTCACATTTCGATGCTTGGAAACTTGTTGCTTTGTGAAGCAGCTTTGACCGATGGTTCTGCATGAGCCATCATCAAAGTGAAGTACTTCTTTGAAGCTTTGGACAGCTGAATCAACAACTTGGATCAAATATGCAAAAGTGAATTTGGAAAATTGTATTGGTTCATAGTTTGACTTTAAAATGAAGATCTGAAACTATCTACAACATGTAAAGTGTAAGATGATCTGCCATCAACAATTATTTTCACATCTGTTCATATCATGGATTCAACTACATAGTTACAATAATACAGTAAATACTTAGTGTTCTGTCTGGGTCACTCCAGAAGCCAATACCAACCCAAAAAGAGAAGCCAGACACACTGGTAAAAGGCAAAGGCAGTTTTATAAAATTCAAGAAAAACACAGGTAACAGAAAATGTCCTTACAAACAGGAAAATGCTGTATCTTCAGATATATTCACGAAGGCCAAAAGTCCATGCAGCAATACAGAATTCTTGCTGCCAAGCCAAGGCTGTAGATAGCAGACCTACACCTCCCACGGGTCTTCCAAAGCTGCTGGGCCACAAGCCAAGAACAGAGACGCCGAGAAACAAGACAGGATAACGCCACGCCAAGCTGATAACACTCCACATGGCTTCAAAGGCTTGCCTGCCTTTTAAACCCTGCTGATGAGGACCACACCCAAACCCAGCTGTTTCTAATTCAATGGTGATAATATCTCTTTAACTGTTCCTTTCTTTGCTCTGAACGTCGCTGTCTCATGTCAATGACAGCTTGTGTGTCATCACCTAATGACTCCAAGCTACTGGCTGGGGAGAGGCCCCCCCCCCCCGGGGCTCTCATGCTGTTCTCCTTCATCCCATTCCTGATTTTCCTCTCCCCCATCTGACTGTTCAGCCCCCTCCTCTGCGCTGTCATCCTCCTCCGGGCATGGAGCCAGCAGAGACACAGCTGGTCCCTGAGCAGTCTCAGGCTGGATCACAACACTTAGTAATCCAGCCCTGCACATAAGAGTGAAATACACCTTCTTTTTTTGCTTCTAACCAAGTAAAATAGAGCGTAAACTATCAAAGAATTTTAAAAAATATTTATTTATTTATTTATTAGATTTGTATGCCGCCCCTCTCCGAAGACTTGTAGCCAGAGGTGAGCTGCTAAGGTGGAACGGTGACATGTACTTGCCCTTGTGGCTCTGAGTGGTAGAGGAGCCCAGCGCAATTTTGCTACTGCATGTGGAAGCAAAAAAACACACCAAAACACAGACGCACTTGCATCTCCGCGCACGATTTTTCTACCTGCACAAGTGCAGTAGCAAAATTGTGCTGGACTCCGCTACCACTCAGAGCCACGGGGATGAGCATACGTCACTGTTCCACCTTAGCAGCCCACCTCTGAGTGGATGGATGGATGGAAGGATGGAGAGATAGATAGATAGATAGATAGATAGATAGATAGATAGATAGATAGATAGATAGCATATTTTTTGCTGATAATGAAAATTATATGGAAATTATATTATTAATATTAGACTATATTAATACCAGATGTTACAGTATATACTCCTAACATAGTATAGTGTAGAATACCATATACAGTTCCCTCGATTTTCGCGGGTTCGAACTTCGCGAATAGCCTATACCACGGTTTTTCAAAAAATATTAATTAAAAAAAAATACTTTGTGGGTTTTTTTCTATACCATGGTTTTTCCCACCCAATGACATCATACGTCATCGCCAAACTAATAATTTTTGCAAATAAATAACAAAAAAAATTAATTATTGTTAATAAATAAATTTGTTTATAAATATCAGGATCACTAAGTGTCTTATTCAATGGTGAGTACCAGTAATAATGGTGAGTAAATGGTTGTTAAGGGAATGGTAAATGGTAATTTAGTGGTTTAAAGTGTTAAGGGAAGGCTTGTGATACTGTCCATAGCCAAAAATGGTGTATTTACTTCCGCATCTCTACTTCGCGGAAATTCGACTTTCGCGAGCGGCCTCGGAACGCATCCCTCGCGAAAATTGAGGGAACACTGTAATATATAGACAGAGGTGAGCTGCTAAGGTGGAACGGTGATGTATGCTCGCCCCTGTGGTGATTTTTCTACTGCACGTGGAAGCAAAATACCACGCTGAAACACAGATGCACCTGCATCTCTGCACGTGATTTTGCTACCAACAAAGGTGCAGTAGAAAATTCACTCTGGACTCTGCTACCACTGAGAACCACAGGGGCGAGCACATGTCACCGTTCCACTTTAGCAGCTCACCACTGTCTATATGTTATATGGCATTCTACACCATACTATGTTAGGAGTATATACTGTAACATCTCGTATTAACATAGTCTAATATTAATAATATAATTTCAATATAATTTTCATTATCAGCAAAAAATATGCTGTCTGTCTGTCTGTCTGTCTATCCTATCTATCTATCTATCTATCTATCTATCTATCTATCTATCTATATATCTATCTCCATCTATCCATCCATCCATCCACCCAGAGGTGGTCTGCTAAGGTGGAACAGTGATGTGTACTCACCCCCTTGGCTCTGAGTGGTAGAAGAGTCCAGTGCAATTTTGCTACTGCACCTGTTCCACCTTAGAAGCCCACCTCTGCTTGTAGCTATTTGTATACCCTAACCATCTGTCAAAATGTAAATCCAAATTCATTTCCTGAAATAGTAAGAATGTCAAATCACCAGTTTTAAAAACAGAAATAAAGGAAGCCTGAAAGTGTTAAAAGAAGGTCTGCTAACTATCCAAGGCTGCTGCTGTAACCAAGGTAAGGTCTTGAAAAAAGAGTCTTCATAATTGTATGTAGCCGAGTTAGTACATGATTAGGACTTTTTTTTAATGAAAAACAGATGTGAGAAAAAGCTAAATAAGAAAAGTGCCAATGAGGCATGAATCATCAGAATAAAATTTTGCACATAGCAATAGTAACAGCATAATTATATGTTTGCACACATTTAGGTAAGGAAATATGATTATCCAAAAATATTTTCAATATTGTTCTGGTGAGTAAATATATTTACAGGAAAGAACAAATATATTTGAATTTCACCCAGATTTTCAAATTTATTTTTTTGCCGGTGTGGTGTTATTATTATGGTGTTGAACTAGGACTATTAAAACCCAGTTCAAATCCACCCAAAGTCATTTGCACCTGTCATATATCATTGTTATTCTCAGTGATCTATTAATTTTTTCACAGTATCATAGTAGTAGGAAATCTAGACGAGGGAGAACCAGTCTCAAATATAACTCATATTTCCAACAATATCTTTTGGCCCCATATATTGTAGACCCCAAAGGCATTCTTACGATTCATGTAGGAGTTGACCACACTGATCCCAAGGCAGGAGTTAAACATGTTATTTGTCATGAGCATCCACAAGAGATCTAAGCCGAGCCCACTGTGAATTTCTTATCTACCACCAAATTATTTTGACCATTAGTAGTTCAGATTCTTATAGAGGATAAGCTTACAATAAACCTTTATACCCATATGAACTGCATGGATCTTCTAGTTTTCCTGGTGCTTGACAACCTTGTTCTTAGAACACAAAAAACTTTGTTGACTTCTTCCTTGACCACTCTCCTTGGCAGTGTTTCCCAAACTTTTGACATATGTGCATCCCTTCTATATTTTTTGTAACGCTTAGTACCCCTCGTCAAAAAAAAATGGATGTATTTTAATAACAATCAAAATATATTTATCTTTTTTTCTTTTGGTACATACACAAAATGATAATAAATGATAAATAAAATTATTGATAATAAAATATAAATAAAAGTTATATTCTAAATAACATTTATTTGGATCAATGAGAAGGATGAAATTGTTTGTGTTGAGATGACAGATCATCATAATTGGGTTCCCTGGTTGTTAATTTTAATCTGAGATGGGGTTCCACATCCAATGGTCTGTTCCTTTTTTTCAACTTAATGTCTACAAATGCTGAAAAAGCAACTTCACATAAATATGAAGTTGGAAAAGGCAAGGTGTATTTCAGAACTTTTTCTGAATGCGTGCCCCAATCAAACTCTTCCCGTACCCCTGGGGTTATGCGTTCAGAAAAAGTTCTTTGGGAAACACTGCTCTATGACAATCATTTTAAGGGCTCATTCATTTTAAGGGGGGGGGGAGAAACTGTATCTGTTGATACAGCTTTGTTACTGGCCGGAAGATGATTCTCAAGCCTACAGATTGTAAAATGACATCACAAACCAATGGACAGCCCAATTTGTGTTAAGTTAGCCTGCCTCCCCTGACTGGCCCAAATCTAAATTAAATTTTTGGGTTTTTTCTGTTTCTCCATTCCCATTCTTTTGTCAGATCTCGCTTACACTTCAACCTATTAGAAAGTGAATTTCCATAATAGCTTCTCTTATATAGCAGTATCTGGGTGCTATCCATGGGTCAGTTGCATGCCAGGCTTTCTAACCAAGGCTTGGAATTAAATCATAGACATCCTGACCTGTCACAGTATATCTGGATTTCTCAACTAGGCTTATCTCAAATAATGACTTGGCTGGATTAGAATTTTTATTTTCAAACAAAAATGAAACATCCTAAATAACTTGTTGCCCACTTAAAAAGAAGGGTTTAAAAATAATGTTTAAATCTACTACCGGTAGATGAAATGTTTGCGGTCTTGAAGCTGAGTGATTGTTTAGTTGTGTTACCTGTTGAGTCCCATTTCAAATCCTCCATTCCAAGTATTTTGAGACTAGTCTAGACATTTTAGGAGATAGATTTGCCATATTTGTAAAATTATAGTTTAATTCATCTAGTTTGGGGCATTTAATTAGAAATGCTGCTCTTCAGAATATAGAATCCATTTACTGACCAAAAGCACCTTTGGGACAACCATGACCTGGATGACTGAGGATATCCATGGACATTTACTGACAACTATATTTAGAATGTTCTCAATTGCCCCTTTTAAGCCTGAATGAGGTTGCTACCATACATGATACTAATCATTGGAGAAACATGACTAGTTGACCATAGCAACTGATATTGGCAGAATACACCCTGGTAAGACTAAAAAAGTGACTCTTCTTTCAGATTCCCTTTCACATTGCAATCATGACTTGAGTCTATGGAAAGCTGTTTGACTTTTCCCCCCAATTGCTTGTCTAATTAGATTTTTTTTTTTACTATAAATATGACTGACCCAACATTGAGCTGATTTGTTTGACAAAGGGAATGTATTTGATCTCTGCACTGAAGTCCTACCCCAGCTGGAGACTGACAACATCTACAAGCCTCCCATTGCTACTTCACACATCCCTCTCTGCTGTGCTGCACAATCCATCAAACCTGTCCATCAGATCACACACACAGACACACAGACATAGGCACAAAAGGGGTGGGGGACTTCACTGCCTCCTCCCTTTTCAAGCCAAATGTCTATTGCCCACTGTGTTACATTTTGAACAATCATTACATCTTCAAACCACTAAGTTGTCATGATAGTGAAAGAAAATAATTAGATGCCAACTTTGGCATAATAGAGTATTTAAAAATCAATTAGGGCCCAATGAGAATACATCTCAAGTTTTCTCATGATTTCACCAGTTGACACACTGTATTGAAGTATGCACACAACAAATAGCCAGTTGTCTTGTGGGAAACTGGAGCCAAGTCGCACATTGTCTTTTTGTTTTGGGGCTCCATTTAGTTCTTGGTATACTAACTAATGCACATGAACTTCTTAGCTGGTGAGTGTATTTATGGACATATCATGTAAGTCCACGCTAAGTTGATCTGGGCATCAATAAAATAATAATAATTATTAGACTTTTATGCCGCCCCTCTCCGAAAACTCGGGGTGGCTCACAATAAAACAATATAGAACAAATCTAATAATTACAACTGTAACTAAAACCCATTATCTTAAAAACAATCGATACTACACAATCATACCCACTCATAACTTTAATGATCAGAAAAGGGGATACATTAGTTACTCCATGCCTGGCGACATAGATAGGTCTTCAAGCTCTTGCGAAAGGCGAGGAGGATTGGAGCAGTTCGAATCTCCAGGGCAGAGTTGATTCCAGAGGGATGGGGCCGCCACACAGAAGGCTCTTCCCCTAGGCCCCGCCAGACAACATTGTTTGGTCGACGGAACCTGGAGAAGGCCAACTCTGTGGGACCTAATCGGCCGCTGGGATGTATGCGGCAAAAGGCGGTCCCGTAAGTATTCTGGTCTGGTTAGGTCCCACAGAGTTGGCCTTCTCGGGTCCCATCGACTAAACAATGTCATCTGGTGGGACCCAGGGGAAGAGCGTTCTCTGTGGTGGCCCCGATCCTGTGGAACCAGCTCCCCCTAGAGATTAGAACTGCCCCCACCCTCCTTGCCTTTTGTAAACTTCTTAAAACCCACCTCTGCCACCAGGCATGGGGGAACTGAGACATCTCCCCCGGGCCTATACAGTTTATGCATGGTATGTTTGTGTGTATGTTTCTTTGTAATAAGGGGTTTTTAGTGACTTTTAATTATTAGATTTGTTATATATTGTACTATTACTGTTGTGAGCCGCCCCGAGTCTACGGAGAGGGGTGGCATACAAATCTAATTAATAATAATAATAATAATAATAATAATAATAATAATAATAATAATAATAATAATAATGTCATGTAGGGCTTTATACGTCATCACCGACACTTTGAATTGTGTCCAGAAACTAATAGGCAACCAATGTAGGCCGCGGAGTGTTGACAAAACATGGGTGTATCTGTGAAGAGCCATGACTGCTCGTGCGGCCGCTTTCTGCATGATCTGGACTTTCCAAACACTCTTCAGAGGCAACCCCATGTATAGAGCGTTGCAGTAGTCAAACCTCAAGGTGATAAAGGCATGAGTGACTGTGAGCAGGGACTCCCTGTCCAATTATAAAATGTACAATACTATCTACAGTAGCTCTGGCCAAGAAGAAATGAAATGTTTTTATTTTTAGGGGTTTTAATTGTTTTCTGTCGTTTTTACTTGCTGTATGCCACCCAGAGTCCGGAAGGCATTGGGCGGCCTATAAATCTAGTAAAGGCCACGCAAGCGGTCATGGGCCTTTCCTAGGCATGCCCATGTTTCTCCAGCACTCCATGGACTGCATTGGTTGCCGATTTGTTTCCAGACGCAATTCAAAGTGTTGGTTATGACCTATAAAGCCCTACATGGCATCGGACCAGATTACTTACAGGACCGCCTTCTGCCACATGAGTTCCAGCGACCAGTTAAGTCCCACAAAATTGGCCTTCTCCAGGTCCCATCAACTAGGCAATGTCATTTGGCAAGACATGGGGAAGAGCCTTCTCTGTGGAGGCCCCAGCCCTCTGGAATCCCCCCAGAGATCCATATCGTCCCCGCCCTCCTCACCTTCTATAAGAGTCTGAAGACTCTTCTATGTCACCAGGCTTGGAGTGATTAGACTCTAGCCCCCTAACTGATGAAAGTTAGGTCTGAGTGGGAATGTTTGACTTTTTCATAATTGGGGTTTTTAATTTACATTGGATTTAGGATATTTTATCGTTGTTTTCTTTTATATGTTGTAAGCCGTCCCGAGTCCTCAGAGAAGGGTGGCCTATAAATCCAATGAACAAACAAACAAAGAAACAAATAATTTCACAATACTGACCAGGATGAGAAATAAAAGAACCCAGGACTTTAGTAGTTCAAGCCTTTTTATGTTCCATATTTCCAAACATGTCAATCTATGGAAGCTGAAACAGATGACTACTTTTCTGGACACCAGTTTTGAGCTTCAAGATGAAAAGGAAAAACTTCTACACCAATTTCCATTGTGGTTTCAGCCCAACCAAAACAGAACCTGGAGGATATGCCTCAACGTTGGAAATCCAAACCCACCCCACACTGAGTTTAATTTCCACATCAAAAATTTAAAAATCTGTTGTTATTACAAGCCTCCCAACCTGTAACAGAGGGGATTGGGTACATATGTTCTGCTAAGGGAACAAATGACGTGCAATGTAATAATAAGTAAGAAAAGTTCTTCCAGAAATTGGGTGGGGGGGGAATGCTTGCTTCAGAACAGATTCTGACACACCAACTGCAAGATCAGCACTTCCCTGCAGAATAGAGAGCAGATGTTTCCAAACTGAAGCAGCGGTTGACAATTGGAAGCTAAATCCCACGATGGTTAACCAAGTGTTGGGCTACAAAACCTGATTATCTGCCACCAAGTTTTTTCTATCATGCACTTGTTTAGTTCTTGTAACAGGGTCTCATTTGTTCTCAAAGTATATAAATGGAAGAGGACACAAGAGCAGAGAGCTCAGTGTTTCCAAGCCAATGCCCAGCCCTGTGGAAATGTTGCAAGGGAGCCATCTGTTCATTTTACCCAATTGCCATCTCTGGGGCAGCAGAGAAAAGGAAGGGCAAGAAGAAGGTTGGAGGACCATGTCCTGCCCAGGCTGGGGATTTCTCAAGTGTGGTGAAGGGAAAAGAGGGGGAAACCAAATGAAACTCAGTGGAAACTCAGAAAGGACCACTTGACAGTTGAACTTGAAGGAGATTTATTTTTGTGAATGGATGAATAAAAGTTTCCATGATGGAGGTAAGTGCCTTGTAAGCACAAAAAAGATAATTGGACATTTTTAAGAGAAGATCGAACTGCCACTTGACTGGTGTGCTATAGGGTTCCTGCTTGGGCAGGGGGTTGAACTTGATGGCCTTCATGGCCCCTTTCAACTCTAAAAATAAATAAATAAAATAAATACTAAAGTTTAAGCATATGAGGCAAAACTAACATTAAACCAGGGTTTCTCACCCCTGGCAACTTTTAAGATGTATTGACTTCCAGACTTCCCAGCCAGCATTCTGTCAGTGACAATCTCAGTGGTGCAGAGGTTAGAGTGCAGTACTGCAAGCTACTTCTGCTGATCAACCGCTCAGATCAAATCTCAGTAGGCTCAAGGTCAGTAATGGGCAGCCAAATTTTTTACTGCCATACTGCGGGTGTGGCTTATTTTGTGGGTGTGGCTTAATGGTCATGTGACCGGGTAGGAGTGGCTTGCCGACCATGTGACCACATGGGAATGGCTTGAAAGATCATCATTGTTCAAGTGAACTGTTAAGTCTTTGACTTACAACCTTGCCAGTGTCGCTCGCTGGGGCGACAATTTGTTTCTTGTTTCCTGCGCTCTCCTTCCTGGGTCACCCCACCAATATCAGGATGGGTAGCTAGGCAAACAGGTGCTGCCAGAAGCATAAATGGTATGCTTGTATGTATGTCTGCTTAATAATGGGGTTTTAAAAATATTTTAAATTGTAAATTATTAGATTTGTTATGAACTGTTTTATTGTGTTGTGAGCCACCCCGAGTCTACGGAAAGGGGTGGCAGACAAATAAATAAATAAATAAATAAATAAATAAATAAATAAATAAATAAATAAATAAATAAATAAATAAATAAATAAATAAATAAATAAATAAATAAATAAATAAATAAATACATAAATAAATAAATAAATAAATAAATAAATAAATAAATGAAAATAAATAAATAAAAAATAAATAAATAAATAAATAAATAAAAAATAAATAAATAAAATAAATAAATAAATAAATAAATAAATAAATAAATAAATAAATAAATAAATAAATAAATAAATAAATAAATAAATAAATAAATAAATAAATAAATAAATAAACAAACAAACAAACAAACAAACAAACAAACAAACAAACAAACAAACAAACAAATGCTGCCGGCGCTGCTACCACCCACACCTTCTGCTTGAATCTCAGGTGGCAGGTGACCACGTGAGGCTGGAGGGGAGCCGAGCAGGAGAGAGGGAAGCTCGTCCGAGGCCAGGAAGGAGGAAAGAGGAAAAAAGTGAAGAGCACAGCCACAGCAGCAGCAGCAGCAGGGGGAAAAGGAGAGCTGAGCCGAGACCAGTAATCCAGGAAGTGACAGCCGCCGATCAGCTGGAGCTGCACACGCATCTTCATTTCTGCTGGTGGAACTGTGTTCCACCCCGTCCTGTCTGCTGCCCAGTTGAGTCAACTTTCCATCCTTCCAAGGTTGGTAAAATGAGGACCAAGACTGTTGGGGGCAATATGCTTACTCTCTGTAAACCGCTTAGAGAAGGCTGTGAAGCAGTATATAAGTCTAAATGCTAATGCTATTCTAGAGATTCGAGTATTTTTCTATCTATAAAAAGAACAGAAACTTTACCTAGAGAGCAAAGTTGTTCCACAAGTTTAATTAAACGAGCAACGACTGATCAGCAGCTCTATTGTATTTCATGTTGGGAGATGTGTTTCTTGGTAGAAATTATGCTTTTAGTTGCCTGCTAGGATTTGAGGATCCTTAAGTCTCACTGCCATGCTTGGTGCAAAAGCTATTGCTCCTACGTCCAGGCAATACCCATTACTAGGTTTAAATTCCTTGTACTGCTTGGCTTCAGGGTGATTAATTTCTTTTATGGCAAATGCACTTTCTATAAGCCTGCCTAATTGAATGTTAAAGAGCAGGATATGCAATCAACACACACAAAGCAAACTATATAATGAAGAAGTGGCACTCCAAGTGTTTTGTGAGTAGGCAGATACTCAAACCGGCACGAGCCTTTGGCTTGAATTCCTACTAGTACAGTGAGAAACATCTAAATTTCCTGGTGCAGAACTCATTAAGAAAGAGTAGAGCATCCTGATTTGGGGAAACAGACTTCCAATTTTTTGTTAAGTGGTTATATCAACTTCTACAACTCACAATATATAAATTCAATTAGATGTGAGACCTGTTGGCTCATGGCTATTCTAGGATGCTCTTGGAAAAATGTGGGTTTTTTAAAAAAATGTCAGAAGCTACTCATACTATTTAGGAAAAAATCGCATTGTACCCCATTGTTTCAAGGAAGCACCTTGCATATTCAAGAAACATTCCATCACTTGTTGACAAAATAGATAAAGTTTCCTGCAGCAGCATTTAGTATGGAATTCTTCTTATATCCTAGTGCTCTTGCATCATGAAGAGATGGTATCAGGGATGGGCTGCTATGGCTTCACCCAGGTTTGGGAGAACCCATAACTAACATTATGGCTGGTTTGGAGAACCTCCAAATCCCACCCCTGGCTGGTCCCACCCACCCCACCATGCCCATCCCAGGAGTCTCCATATGACCAATTTTGGATGCAAGGTAAGTGCATGGCCCATGTGGAAGTTCAGGGAGGGCAAAAAATGGACTTCCCAGAAGTTCCTGAAGACTAGAAATGAGCCCATTTCTGGCCTCCGGAGGGCCTTCAGAGCATGGGCCGGGGTGGCACAGCAGGTAGAGTGCGGTACTGCAGGCCACTGAAGCTGACTTGTAGATCTGAAGGTCAGCGATTCAAATCTCATCACCGGCTCAAGGTTGACTCAGCCTTCCATCCTTCTGAGGTGGGTAAAATGAGGACCCGGATTGTGGGGGCAATATGCTGGCTCTGTTAAAAAGTGCTATTGCTAACATGTGATAAGCCACCCTGAGTCTAAGGAGAAGGGCGGCATAAAAATTGAATAAATAAATAAATGGGGCAGGCAATTTTCGCCCTCCCAGAGGCTCGAGAGAAGAGTCCGGAGCCTGGAGAAGAAGAAAAAGAGCTTTCCCACCATGGTGCAGGAGGTTGACTAGGCCACGCCTACGATGGCCACACCCACCGAACAACCATGTAGAGAACCCATTGCTGAAATTTTTGAAGCTCACCCTGGATGCTGTGCTCTTACAGGACCGGGAATACTTTTCATAGTCTTCACTCAGTCCCCTAAAGAATCAGTTGAATTGCTGCACTTTTTTGACTAGGCCTTTATGGCAGATATTCTTGAACATCTCTAATTAAAAGCCAAGCAAGACACAGGCAACTTTTTTTTAAAAAAAATCGACACAGGGATGTGCCAACAAGATTGTAAAAGCAACCACAGCACACTGGTGAGCATCAACAAGACACATCAATAGAATGTCCCTATTCAGCTGGGACAGACTGGCTGGCACGCCTACTTTGACAGTGTTGTCTTCTGAATCATTCCCAACCAGAAATAGGAGGAGGCATAAATGAATAGCTGCTGAAGCTTGAAAAGAGCTTTTGATGGCAAGTTCTGAAAATGGCATGCATAATGCCTAGACTCGGCTCCAGCACATGAAGGGACATTGCCCTCTTCCTTACAGATCTGTCAGAGGTGTGTGTGTGTGTGTGTGTGTGTGTTTCCCCACTCCCATCTCTCCATTTCCTTGAAGCACAATCCTTTTTCTGCATTTTCTCTCGGAGTTTTCCCAATGCTGCACCAATGATGAATAATTTACCAGGATGGAGACAAGAGAAGTATCACCGGACTCATCCCTCATAAACTTGTCACATGGACAAGATGTATCAATGCTTTCTGTGGGTAAATGAATGTGGAGGCTCTGCAGAGATCCTCCAGCTACATCAGTAAAATAGGTCCAAGGGAGCAGGTTACTTGCAATGTGATAAAACTGAGCTAGGGGAGTGACAGGGAGAGAGAGAGAGGGAGCCAGGAAGGAGACAATGACAGATTTCACTGACAGGTTCTAACCTAACGTCAATAATGCACATCCATTTAAAGTGTGGTTGCAGAAAGTTGAGGTTTAGGTTGGTCTTTTAGTGAGCATTCTTCGTTTTCTGTCTTTTGCACTGGATGGAAACTATTTGATGCTTTTCATAACTAAATTACTAACCCTGATGATGCCATAGTTATGATGTATTTCATTTTGATGCCTTTGGATAATGTAGTATAACTTAAACTCTCCTACCTCGCACTTGATTAAGCCTCTGCTAAAAACAGGAACGGAGGCTATTAAAGATGATAAATGTTTCCGGGAGCTTCAAAGAGGGAAAAGTATAGGCTTCATTTCCCACTCTGCAACAACAAGACATCTTTGCAACAACTTAAATTGAACATTCTTTGTTCTGTATACAACCATATATTTGGAGTATAAGACGCATCCTTTCCCTCTTTAAAAGAGCTGAAAATGTTGGTGTGTCTTATACTCTGAATGTATCTTTTTTCCCCCAGCCTTAATGAGGTCCTAACAACCCTCCCAGCATTTACCTTGTAGGCTTTTTCATTGTTACACTTTCCAAAGAATGTTTTTCCAGTCCTAAGTCTTTGCAGACTTTTTTCATTGCTGTACTTGTTCCAAATAAGTTTCTTTTCAGACCAAACGAGATGCTAACAGCTTTCCCAGCTTTTACTGGCTTCCTGGCTCTTTCATTGTTACTCTCTCCAAAGAATGTCTTTCCATCTCTAAGTCATTGCAGGCTTTTTTTCATTGCTCTACTTGCTCCGAACAAGTTTCTTTCCAGCCCTAATGCTCATGCCTACTGCTTCAGTGACTCCATCCAGCCACCACATTCCTTGTGGTCCCTTTCTTCTTTTATCCTCAATCTTTCCCAGCATTCGTCTCTTCTTCCATGGGTCCTTCCTTTTCATTTGGTGATCAGAGTATTTGAGTTTCATCTTCAGGATCTGGCCTTTTAAGCAGTCAGGGTTGATTTCCCCTAGGACTGACTGGTTTGATTGCCTTGCAGTCCAAGGTATTTGAGTATTGCCCACAAGATCATATGCTGCAATGTCCTACCAGTCAATGACTACTTCAGCTTCAACCGCAACAACACAAGAGCACGCAAGAAAATTCAAACTCAATACGAACCACGCCAAACTTGAGTGTTAAAAATATGATTTCAACAATCGAGTTATCGAAGCGTGGAATTCATTACTGGACTCAATTGTGTCAACCCCTAACCCCCAAAACTTCTCCCTTAGACTCTCCACGATTGACCTCTCCAGATTCCTAAGAGGCCAGTAAGGGGCATACATAAGTGCACTAGTGTGCCTTTCGTCCCCTGTCCATTTGTCTTTCCTTTCTTTCACCTATCTTATATATTCTCTTCCTGTCATATATCCTCTCCTCTAAGTTCACTTTCACCCTTTTATATTATCACATGTCTATTTTCTTCCTATATACTTGTGTATTGGATAAATAAATAAATAAATAAATAAATAAATAAATAAATAAATAATAAATAAATAAATAAATAAATAAAGAATGAATGAATGAATGAATGAATGAATGAATAAATAAATAAATAAATAAATAAATAAATAAATAAATAAATAAGGGACTCCCAGGAGACTTCTCCAGATAATGAAGGCCAAGTCACATATATCTTGCTTCCTAAATTCTATAGCTCCTTACAATAAACCAGCTTGTTCTGCATGTGAGACTCTTATTTTCTTGATTTCATCTGCTATAAAATGGGTAAGGTGATTAAAACACAAGAGATCATTACAAACACTTGCTTTAGAACAGCCACAAAAGGCACAACTGCTGGAGGTGGGGGAAGCTCCTCCTGGTCACAGTTTCCATCTGCCATTGCAACAAGAACTGGGAGTCCATAAGTATCCACATATTTCATTCCAGCTCTTTCTGAAGGAGCACAATCTTATCAAGATTGTCCTATACATTGGGAAGAAGAATCTGAACTCAACAAATACGAACTGAATAATCAAATCATCACAGATAATCCCCACTCGGTTAAAGACCTTGGTATACTAATAACAAAAGATTTAAGTGCCAAAGCCCACTGCAACAACATAGCCAAGAAGGCTTCAAGAGTTGTAAACCTAATCCTACGTGGCTTCTGCTCTGGCAATCTCACACTACTTACCAGAGCTTACAAAACCTTTGCCAGACCCATCCTCGAGTACAGCTCATCTGTTTGGAACCCATATCGCATCTCAGACATTAACACCCTTGAAAATGTCCAAAGATACTTCACCAGAAGAGCCCTTCACTCCTCCACTCGAAATGGAATACCCTACGAGACTAGACTTTCAATCCTGGGCCTAGAAAGTTTAGAACTAAGACGCCTTAAACAAGATCTAAGTATTGCCCACAAGGTCATATGCTGCAACGTCCTGCCTGTCAGCGACTACTTCAGCTTCAACCACAACAACACAAGAGCACACAACAGATTTAAACTTAATATTAACCGCTCCAAACTTGACTGTAAAAAATATGACTTCAGTAACCGAGTTGTTGAAGCCTGGAACTCATTACCGAACTCCATAGTGTCATCCCCAAACCCCCAACACTTTACCCTTAGATTATCTACGGTTGACCTATCCAGATTCCTAAGAGGTCAGTAAGGTGGCGAGTACAAGTGCACTAGAGTGCCTTCCGTCCCCTGTCCTATTGCTCTCCTATATCTCCTATACCTTTCTTCTATTCCTATATCTCTTCTTCTATTCTTTCATTGATATGTTCTATTACTATATCTTCTTTTCTATTCTTTCTTAGATATATTTTACTATGAGTATCTCCTCTATAACCTTCATCATGCATTTTACTATGTGTATATAGATATATACCCACTAAAACCCTCATTGTGTATTGGACAAAATAAATAAATAAAAAAAATAAAAATAAAATATACCAGGATGTTCAGGAATCAGTTGGTTTCTGAATCAAGGCAGTCCATTTGCTTTTGTTGACTGCCATTCTGATTCTTCCTGTTCAAAATCTTATATCTTCCAAACACCAAGTTAAGACTTCTACTTTGTGCCTTCTGTTCAGTCTGGGGTGAATTGTATAATTTAGTAAAATTGGTGTACCATTGATACTTTACCCCAAACTATCAGATGATTTGCCCCAATCATTTCATGTGGAAGTTAAATAAATTGGGACAGAGGGTCTAGGTCAGGGGTCCCCAAACTTGGAAACTTTAAGACTTGTGCTCTTCGACTATGCTGGCTGGAGAATTCTGGGAGTTGAAGTGCACTTGTCTATAGTTCAATGTTCAACTTAAGTGCCCTTGTGGACTTGTACCCTTCAACTCCCAGAAACCATCACCAACATCCATCCTAAACAAGAAAGTTTTCAGACTGGCATAATTTTCCAAGGTATTGGAACAAAATTACTCTATGCAAACTTTCCAAAAACTAATTGAATCTATTAGATGTATGGAGAGATGTGGGCCTTCCAAGTGATCTGAGTTCTCTTCAGAGATTAATGGTGCCAATGAATTACATGCAGAACAAACCAACTCCTGACCAGACCAGGCTTCTATTGTTCTGAGATATAGACCAGATTTAACATGAAAATTCCTTTTTATACCAGTTCCATAATGACCTGGAATAAGCAGATTGTAACAGATTAACAGAGTTGCAAGAGACCTTGCAGGTCATCTAGTCCAATCACCTTCCCAACCAGAGACCCTTACACCTGCCTCTACCTAGGATCGAACTTACAACCTCCTGATTGTGATGCAAGAGCTCCACCTCCAGGCTGATGGGGCCATGAAATCATGAACTATTTCCAAGGACAGCCTATTAAAATCCACTGAACTACCAATCTAAGGGTACCAAACACCAATTGTGAGATGGAACTGAGCAGCTCGTGTAGAGATACTGCTGTGAACTTAGTACAAGAGAAGCATCCCTAGCTTGCCCTGGACCAAAAATGCCAATAAAGTGTCAATCCCAAAAAAAAAATATCAAGATGGTAGTTGGGCCCCCAAATTCAGATCCTCACTAGTGATGGGCGAACCTAACCCACACAATTTGGGTCCGTACCAAATTTTGCGGTGTTCGGTATGCCGAACCCGAACCCGAAATTTTTTCAAACTTCAGGCAAAGTTCGGGGTCGTGTTTGGTGTTCGGAGCTTTGACGTCACCAGCAGGTTGCTAAGGACGCCAAGGTGATCAATTCCTGGATTTCATGGAATCCAGGAAGTGATCACCTTGGCGTCCTTAGCAACCTGCCGGTGACGTCAAAGCTCCGCCCCCGGAATCTCTTCGTGGGAGGGATTCCCCAGCTCCTTCAAAGGGAGGTCTTTACGTAAAAATAAACATTGTTATTTTTACGAAAAAGGACACCGCAGAGGTGCTGCAAGCAAAGGGCGGTCCTTTCACGTAAAAATAACCCCGTTCGGGTTCGAGTTCGGGTTCGGTTCGGGTTCGGCCAAATTTTGCGTAAACTTCGTCCGAACTTGCCGAACCTGAACACCGTTGGGTTCTCCCATCACTGATCCTCACCCCTTTTGTATATTGGTGACAAAAATGCCAAAAGAGTTGGATGGAAATTGAGAAAACAGGTGCTCCAATTCATAATCCAAGCTCTGTCTTTTATATATTTGTATGTGACATTGGAACATAAGGCCAAAATTCACAGCTTGCATTGTGATGTCACAATGCACAATGCAACTGGGCATCATCACATTTAGGCACAGATGCCTATGTGTAGAACATAAATTGGATTATAAATCCAAATGTTGTTCAGAGATTTCAAGTAATCTATCAGCAATTTGCTTTCTCAAATACTTTATATCATTTATCACTGAGCTGTACATTTAAATGCCTCAAGGAAGAAATGGTAAGGAAGGCGGGAGAAGAGAGGGAATATGTTCCAAACTGAAGAATGCACTCTTTAATTCAGCTCCTGCCATTAATCTTTTACATACCATGGTAAAGTTGCTTTGAATCATAAATCCTCCACAACTCTCAATGGAGTATCTACTTCTCTGTAGATTTAAACAGCTGCTTTAAAAGTTTAAATTCCTCTCCATAACCTGTCATGCTATTTTACTCTTCATTTTTGGTAGGGTTTTTTTGAAGCCCACACTTTAAAGCCCTTTCTCACACTTTGTGTTTGTCCATTAGCAAGGTCACAAAGAATTCCCCCATGGAAAGCTTGAAATAACATTCTCACTGCTCCCCTCACCCAGTGTAATCAGTGTATTGGAATTAGTGGTTACTCGTTCAGCATTGTGCTTTATTTTTATCTCCTATTTATCTTTGCAATTCTACACTGAGCGGAGTGAGAACTGATAATAACATTAAACAGACTAATAGCCATCAATTAGGGTAGAGCAAAGCTTTGAAAATCTGATCTCTTCATCCCTCTCTTATGCTTCTCAAGCATTTTCACATAGACCCAAATGTCAACAGACATGGTACCGTGACATTAGGAGACAAGGAAAACATACATATATACATAAACACATTCCTTTATTACATATAAGAAAAGATAGATGCCTCTCATGGCTGTTGGTAAAGGATCTAGAGAGAGCGGCGGGTATCATTGTTGTGGCCTGTCTGTGTCCTGTGCAGCTGGTCACGGATCCTGAGAATCGAGAGATGGTTGTGGAATGGTACCTTAAGTCCCTATACCTGGCACCCAGGTCTGATTGTGAGGAGGTCAGAGAGAATGTAGTGTCAGAGGCTGAAAGCCAACCAGGGCCTTCTGCACCTACCAAAGTGCACATGAGTGACTCAGGAGAAGAAGAGGTGCCTCTTCTTGATGCAGGGGCATGTAGAGCTGTCAGAAGGCAGGAGCGGCTAAGCAAGAGGAGGTCTCTGCGTGAATAGATCTGAGGAACAATTGGCCACACCCTTAGGCTATTTAAGGTTTAGCCTCAGGACGCTTCAGAGTGGAAGTCAACTTTCATTATGTTCCAGCTGTCCATTCGGACTTCTCTCTTTGGATATTATTGTTTCAAGGATGAATTACAAACTGGTGGTGGGACTAATTATCTCCGGGCTTCCTGCCAACTCAAAGTGAGTCCATGAATGAGATCTGTGTGATCAATGAAAATATCTGTTTGTTTTGGTTTCTGTTGGACTCTAACCCATTGTGGGAACTCTAATTAGGAACTGGCACTGACAATACTTCTCTCCTGATTTTTGCTGAACTTTTAAATCCAAGCCTCAATGTTCCTAAAATGCTAGACTTAAATGCTTAAATCTTGTAAAATCAATGTGTGGGGGCCTATTACTTGGGGGGCTCGTTGCTGGGACAAAACCGTCATTTTCTTAAAACATTTCCTACCCTGTTTATAAATTTACATGATAAATACTATGCCTAGTTATTTGGCAGATGGGCTTTTGTTCATAAAGGCAAACAGATATACCAGCAACCAATCAGTTTTGGATTGAAACAATTCAGCCAAGATAAACATATTACCTGGGCTTTGCTCCCTTTCATTAGCCCATTTCTCAATTTATGGAAGAACTAGGGTACTAACAGCATTTAGACTTATATACCAGTTCAGAGTGTTTTACAGTTGTCTCCAGGTGGTTTACAGAGTCAGCATATTGACCCAACAATCTGGGTCCTCATTTTACTGACCTCAGAAGCATGGAAGACTGACTACACCTTGAGCCAATCAGGATTGAACTCCTGGCAGTGGGTAGACTTAGTCTGCAATACTGTATTCTAACCACTACTCCACCATGGCTCTCCAATTTGAACTGTTTTTAAATGGTCCCTAAAGGGGTGGGTTCTAACTTATCTCGCTGTCAGTTTGCTTCCTCCCATGCTGCTTAGCCGTGCCTCGTGGGTGTGTGCATGAGCACTGCCAAAAAAATTTAATCCCCCCAAAAATAAAAAAATCCCAAGATGGCAACGCATGCACAGTGTCAGAAACTCAGCTTGTACACATGCATAGAAGAAGAAAAAAACAGGGAAAAATTACAAAAAAAAATCCCCCCAAAAAAATGTACATTTAAAAAAAAAAAAGATGGCGGCACGCACAAATCAGTACTGACCAAACCAATTCTGTGATGTCATCATGACATCACCAGTGGGTTGCTACCAGTTCCAGAGGAGAGATTGACTTTATATTTCCTACAAGCTTCAGTTGGGATGGTTTTTTTTAAGCTGGATTTTGTTTTTGGGGTTTGTTTTTGTTGTTTGAAGAAAGGTACTTCTGAACAAATTTGCTCTCAAAGCTATGAATCTGTGAGTTCCTCCTTCCTTTCAGTCAATGTATACAGCCTCTGAGTGAGATTCTCATAATAGAAACATAGAAGACTGACGGCAGAAAAAGACCTCATGGTCCATCTAGTCTGCCCTTATACTATTTCCTGTATTTTATCTTACAATGGATATATGTTTATCCCAGGCATGTTTAAATTCAGTTACTGTGGATTTACCAACCACGTCTGCTGGAAGTTTGTTCCAAGGATCTACTACTCTTTCAGTAAAATACCGTATTTTTCGCTCCATAAGACGCAGTTTTTTTCCTCCCAAAGTAGGGTGAAAAATCAGCCACGTCTTATGGAGCGAAGATGCTGGCAGGGAGGGGTGGGGGAGGCGCTGGAGCAGAGGGGGGGGCGGCGATATACTCATCTGGAGATCGCCGCCTCTGTCGCCGCCTCTCCTCTTCCTAACCCCGAAGAGAGCCGCGCCTTTCGGCCTCCGGAAGTGCTGGGCCGGGGGACGCCTCCACCCCGCAGGTTTAGGAGGCGGAGCGGCACCGGAGGAGCGTTGGCGGTTCCGAGCCTTTGGGAAGGCTACGGGAATCGCTTCAGGAGGCAGGGAGGTCTCTCCCTTAAAACCCAGCCAGTCGCTCGCAGCCGGCCGCCGCCTGTGCAAAGTTTGGCTGCGAACTCGGCTGGCTAGCTGCTGCCTGGCCCCCTCCCTCCCGGAGGAGGGTCTCCCTTCACACCACCAGCGGCGCTCCCCCCGCCAGCCAGCCAGCCAAGCCCCGCGCCCGCCGGAGCTGGCTCCTCGCTCTCCCCCGCCGCCCGCCGCGTTTGCAGGAGGTGGGGAGGGTCAGGCGGCCTGCCAAGGCCAGGAGGGACGCCGCTGCCCCCCCTTCCCTCTCTCCGCCCGCCGCTGCGCCTCCTGCTGAGCCCCCTCGGCCCCGCGCGGCGCCTGTCAGAGGAAGCTGCCCTGTCCCGGCCAGGATCCGGGGGCGAGGTCGTCGGGGTTTGAGGGGCCCTAAACCGCCCACAGCAGAAAAACAGAAAAAATAAGGGAAAGAGAAAGAAAGAGAGAGAAAGGAAGAGGAGAGATAGAAAGGGGGAGAGATAGAGAAGGAGAGAGAGAAAGAGAGAGATACAAAGAGAGTGAGTGAGAGAAGGAGAGATAAGAGAGAAAAAGAAAGAGGGACAGAGAGAAAGAAAGAGAGGGACAGAGAGAAAGAGAGGGACAGAGAGAAAGAAAGAGAGGGACAGAGAGAAAGAAAGAGGGACAGAGAGAAAAAAAGAGAGGGACAGAAAAGAAAGAGAGGGACAGAGAGAAAGAAAGAGGGACAGAGAGAAAGAAAGAGAGGGACAGAGAGAAAGAAAGAGGGACAGAGAAAGAAAGAGAAGAACAGAGAGAAAGAAATAGAGGGACAGAGAAAGGGAGAGGAGAGATAGAAAGGGGGAGAGAGAAAGAGGGAGAGATAGAGAAGGAGAGAGAGAAAGAGAGAGATACAAAGAGAGTGAGTGAGAGAAGGAGAGATAAGAGAGAGAAAGAAAGAGGGACAGAGAGAAAGAAAGGGACAGAGAGAAAGAGAGGGACAGAGAGAAAGAAAGAGAGGGACAGAGAGAAAGAAAGAGGGACAGAGAGAAAGAAAGAAAGAGAGGGACAGAGAGAAAGAAAGAGAGGGACAGAGAGAAAGAAAGAGAGGGACAGAGAAAGGGAGAGAGAGAAAGAGAAAGAAAGGTAGAGAGAAAGAGGGAGAGATAGAAAGAAAGAGAGAGGGGGGCTTGTTTGTATATTTTCCCAATTCCCCTAGGGCAGTGTTATTGTAATAAATATTTTAGCCTACTTTTTGGCTCAAAATATTTTTTTTCTATTTTCCTCCTCTAAAAACTAGGTGCGTCTTATCAGCAGGTGCGTCTTATAGAGCGAAAAATACGGTAATATTTTCTCATGTTGCCTTTGATCTTTCCCCCAATTAACTTCAGATTGTGTCCCCTTGTTCTTGTGTTCACTTTCCTATTAAAAACACTTCCCTCCTGAACCTTATTTAACCCTTTAACATATTTAAATGTTTTGATCATGTCCCCCCTTTTCCTTCTGTCCTCCAGACTATACAGATTGAGTTCATTAAGTCTTTCCTGATACATTTTATGCTTAAGACCTTCCACCATTCTTGTAGCCCGTCTTTGGACCCGTTCAATTTTGTCAATATCTTTTTGTAGGTGAGGTCTCCAGAACTGAACACAGTACTCCAAATGTGGTCTCACCAGCGCTCTATATAAGGGGATCACAATCTCCCTCTTCCTGCTTGTTATACCTCTAGCTATGCAGCCAAGCATCCTACTTGCTTTTCCTACCGCCCGACCACACTGCTCACCCATTTTGAGACTGTCAGAAATCACTACCCCTAAATCCTTCTCTTCTGAAGTTTTTGCTAACACAGAACTGCCAATGCAATACTCAGATAGAGGATTCCTTTTCCCCAAGTGCATTATTTTATAATGATTAATGCTGGAAGGATTAAAACTATTTAAACTTTCAACAACTGCAAGATGCTAGAATGTTTTATCAAGTTAAGAGGTTCTGTTACTTTTCTCCCCATCTGAAAATGTCTTCTAAATCCAATTGGGCCATCTTTCTTTACTACACTTGGGTGGATAATTTGACAATGCCTTTAAAGAGTCATCAGAGAGATACAACTCTAGTGTAAAAGATAAATCATCAACATAGGTCCAGGTTCTGTTTCAAAGCACATAATCAAGGTCACTAGATATGAAATCGGCATATTAAATGGGGAAAACTGATGGAGATAAATTAATTTTTAGCAGCCAACAGGTGGTCATTATGATTTATAAATTACAAAAACACAAGTTTGAGTGTTAGGAGCAGGGGTGGGCTACTGCCCAGATAGGAGGGAACGCAGTGGGTTAGCCAAAATGGAGCACCACCCCAGAGCACCCAATTTGCACTGAAAGATGTTGAAAGAAAATGCAGCGCGTCCTGCAGAAGCCATGCCCAGAGTGTGGTAGTAAAAGGTTTGGTAGCCCTTCACTGGAGTGATACTAAAAGCCAACTTTCTATGCTTATTTCAGCCCCCTCCCCCCAGTAAACAAGAACTGTATTCTATTGCCTTTGTGCTTCTCTATGTTCATGCTTATTCATCTATGAAGGATGTGAAAGATGTAGATGTACAGGTTCACAAACTAATTGACTGACTCTTTAAAGAATATATCAAAGACCAAGCAGTATACATTGAACTTATTATTTATTTATTTATTTATTTATTTATTTATTTATTTATTTATTTATTTATTATTTGGATTTGTATGCCGCCCCTCTCCGAAGATTCGGGGCGGCTCACAACAAGTGGAACAAATCATAAATAATCCAACTAAATTTAAAATATTTGAAGATTTAAAAAAACCCATATACTAACAGACACGCACACAAGCATACCATGTATAAATTAAACATGCCCAGGGGGAGATGTTTCAGTTCCCCCATGCCTGACGGCAAAGGTGGGTTTTAAGGAGTTTACGGAAGGCAGGGAGAGTAGGGGCAGTTCTAATCTCCGTGGGGAGCTGGTTCCAGAGGGCCGGTGCTGCCACAGAGAAGGCTCTTCCCCTGGGGCCCGCCAACCGACATTGTTTAGTTGACGGAACCCGGACAAGGCCCACTCTGTGGGACCTAATCGGTCGCTGGGATTCGAACTTGTGAGTGTATCTTGCAACCAGGGATTGGCTGCTGCCCGGGGAGGGGCGGGGACTCAGTGGGGTAGTGAAAATAGAGCTCCACCCCAGGGCACCCAATTTGCACTGAAAGGTGTTGAAAGAAAATGCAGGGTGTCCTGCATAAGCCACACCCAGTAGTAAAACTTTTGGTAGCCCTTCATTGCTTGCAACCATCAAATATGAATACTAAATCTCCACCAGGTTTTCCTTCTGAGTCTGACTGATCAAAAACTCTTCTCTTCTGTGAACCTACTCTACTATGACGAAAAACAGTATTTTTAAGTCGATCAATACATTTGCCAGAGAAACCTATTTAATACAGAAAGACAATCTGTAGAGAAAGAGTTTAAGAGACTTTCCTCTCCTACTGAATTGACCAGGGGTGGGTTCCACTTACTTTCTCTACCAGTTCGCATCACGATGGAAGTCCATGTCAATTAAGGTTGCCTCCAGCATCTTCAGGGTTCCTCGCTCTGCAGCCAGCATTCATTCCCACAGACAAACACTGTCTTACCTAGTTGCCATTCCCCCACCAGGTTTATTGAAGTTGATGAAGATGTCATCATCATCATCTTTCTCTTCTCATCTTCTTTGCATCCTCTATTCCCGTGATGGCGAACGTATGGCACACATGCCACAGGTGGCACGCAGAGTCCCATTGGAGGGCAGGCTGACTCTGTAAACCACCAAAGTTTCTCATCAGACACATGTGGGCCTCAGCCTACTGTTGCATGGCACTGCTTTGGTATTTGTCAGCCACAGGATCGACTTTGACAATTCTTGCTCATTTTCCTGTCACTGTCTCTAGTATTGCTGCCTGCATTGTGGTCCACATGCCCTGCCCACACCCTCACTGGATTGTTCATTGATAGCATTGTGTAGATATCAGGTGATGTTTGTTTGTTTGTTTGTTTGTTTACTTACTTACTTACTTACTTACTTACTTACTTACTTACTTACTTACTTATTTATTTATTTTGTCCAATACACAATGAGAGTTTTAGTGGGTTAATTCTCTGCCTTACAAGGCAAAGGTTGCAGGTTCAAGTCCCAGTGAGGGTATGGCTAGCTGATGAAGCCAAAATAAGGCCGAAATATATCTATCCTAGTCTCCCTTAATTTTCAAATTCAGCAAAAACATGTGACACATACAGGTAGAATTGTTGGCTATCAATAAAATTAACTGTCTTGGAAATGGCCCTGGGTTGAGCTGAGAGGCAAAAAAAGGAGCTGTGATGTTCCTTCAATATACCAGGGTGATTCGACACAAAATGTAACCCTTCCCTGGTACAGCACTGAAAGGATTGGATATTGTAGCCTAGAGGTTAATTCTCTGCCTTACAAGGCAAAGGTTGCAGGTTCAAGTCTCAAAATAAGGCCAAAATAGATCTATCCTAGTCTCCCTTAATTTTCAAATTTAACAAAAACATGTGACATATATATATATATATATATATATATATATATATATATATATATATATATATATGTTAAATGTTTATAGCTGGAATTTTAAAATTAAGGGAGACCAGGATAGATCTATTTCGGCCTTATTAGGCCTCATCAGCTGGCCACACCCATTCTTTTACTGGGATTCGATCTGGGAAGCTTCTGCATTGTAAAGCAGAGAGCTAGCAATTAGACCCATCCGATCTGAATCCATCCATACAAAGCTGGATGGATTCAGATCGGATGGGTCTAATTGCTAGCTCTCTGCTTTACAATGCAGAAGCTTCCCAGATCGAATCCCAGTAAAAGAATGGGTGTGGCCAGCTGATGAGGCCTAATAAGGCCGAAATAGATCTATCCTGGTCTCCCTTAATTTTAAAATTCCAGCTATAAACATTTAACACATACAAAATATAGTTTGTCGGCTATAAATATATTACTGCCTTGCAGTGGCCCTAGGCTGGGCCTATAGGCAAAAAAAGGAGCTGTGACGTTCCTTAAAAATATACCAGGGTAATCCGACATAAGAAAAAAAAAATATATATATATATATATATATATATATACACATAGTAAAATACATGATGAAGGTTATAGAGGAGATACTCATAGTAAAATATATCTATGAAAGAATAGAAAAGAAGATATAGGAATAGAACATATCAATGAAAGAATAGAAGAAGAGATATAGGAATAGAGGAAAGATAGAGGAGATATAGGAGAGCATGATATGGAAGATTTTCCCTAGTTAGCAAGAATGACATAACTGTTTAATGGTTCACTCTGGCCATTGTTTTGTGATTGTTTCTGCTTTCTGACTCACTTGAGATGCTTTCTTAGATTCTAATTCAGTTTCAGCATTCAAACAATGGAATATACAAACCTGGGTTTTGTTCACTCTTGTCTCCCTTCCTCCCACACACTTCTTCCCCACACCTCTGCGGTGCACTAACACCCGCGTGCGCACCATTTGTCACAGCATCCTATGGGGAATTCATCTGAGTGTTTAACAGGCTTGTTAGAGGGATTTCTGTCTGCATGTCTGTTATCACAGTCTGGTTCCTTTCTATGCAGGAGCAAGTGGAGTGGTCTCCATTGGCTTTGCGGCTGTAGGGGGAATAATGGATGGACTCAATAATATTGCAAATGCATGGGGATTAGAATCAGCATCATTTGCTACAAGGGGAAACAGTCAAACATCTTATTTGCATCCATGCATAACAACAATGCAATTAGGACACACTTTTGTGAGAATTAGATTCAGATGGTAATTAACGAATTGTGTTATGAATTTTAATTTGGCATTAGGGAAGTGAATTATACTGTATTGCTCTGTTCTCACAGTTTGGATGGAATACATTAGGCTGTTCGTATGGAGAACTTGGAATTAAAAAACAAAATCATAAGCCCAGGCCCCAATGTCCTTTGAATCTAATTGTGTGGAAAAAGATGAGTCACATAAAATATTTGACATAGATAGAAACAAAACAGCTGTGACTGCCGCTGCTTTGATTCTCTTGCACCTTTTGATGAAGAAATCAGTAGCAATTATGAGTGATGGCAACTACAAAGCTGTAATCAGTAAAACATGTATTTTAAAAAGCCATTTTTAAAAGGCTAGGAAGAAATAGGGTTTTGTCTAATAATAAGTCAATATTTTTGAGACACCTTTTCCCAAAAATATCTGATACTAGTAGCTGGATACCCTGCTTTGCTAGAAACTATGTGATCGGACTTGATAAAATGACAGTTAAAGCTTGAAAATTAATGCATAGTTACCACCAGGCTTGATACATTGACACTTAAAGCTTGAAAAATTATATAGAATGTGTAACTCCTTAGCATCACAGCATGTTAATATAATACAGTATAAGAAATTCTAATAATCTGAGAGACATTTTGAAAAATCCTTTCCTATCAAGCACCTAGAAGTCAATAGGAACATACATGGCAAGTTTCAAGTTTGTAGGCTTTATAGTTCTGGAGATTTCAGGATGAGTAAGTGGTATTGGGCAGATAGATAGATAGATAGATAGATAGATAGATAGATAGATAGATAGATAGATAGATAGATAGATAGATAGATAGATAGATAGATAGATAGGAATAGATAGATAGGAATAGATAGATAGATAGATAGATAGATAGATAGATAGATAGATAGATAGATAGATAGATAGATAGATAGATAGATAGATAGATGATAGACAGACAGACAGACAGACAGATGATAGATAGACAGATGATAGATAGATGATAGATAGATAGATAGATAGATAGATAGATAGATAGATAGATAGATAGATGATAGATAGATAGATAGATAGATAGATAGATAGATAGATAGATAGGATGGATGGATGGATGGATGGATGGATGGATGGATGGACGGACGGACGGACGGACGGACGGACAGACAGACAGAGATTAAGAAGTTGAAAAATAAATTATAAGTATCTCTTTTTCCTCACCATTTCCATCCCTATTCTCTTTACGTTGCCTTTCTCTTGAACTAACTTCTGAATGTGAGGTCTTCTACAACAGAAACATCACAATGGTTACAGCCAACTGGTCTTTTTTCCCCAAATCAGTTGATGTCCATAAATGATCGTAATGCTAATTGACTACTTTCTGATTGGTGGCATCAGTGGGATACCTCTAGTTCTAGTATGTCATTTTACAAAGATGAAGTCTTCAGGCCTTGCTCTATTGATGCTACAGTTCATGGGTTGTGATATTACTGGCTCATCAATGCAGCTACACTTGGATTTCAATCTGGACTTAAAGTTCTCAGATTTAGGTATCTCCATTACCTTGGATCTGAGGTCATAAACAATATAATTTCAGATGTTGTGACCATTAATTCTTCAAGTTTTCCATCTGTTCCTGGGTTACTGTCAGTTTCAGAGTGCGTAAATAGAAGTGAAAACGAGCCCACAGATTTCCTAGTATGTCATTTATTGTGTCTGTGTTACCCAACAATTAGTTGAAATCTTCTTTACAAAGTGATCACAAAATACTCTTATTGTTGACTTACATCATTAAATGTTGTTCAATTTAGAAAACAATTATGAATATTTTTATAGTTTGTGGGCTACAGCAACATACACTAAATGTCCTCCATATGTATAAGCATCAACTTACAGTATTCTGGGCTATATCACCAAATTAATTGTGAATTGGAGGAACCGAACAAAATAAGTAATGACTAAGTTGAAAAACTGAATTAGAAGCAAGTAGCACTAATTTTGGACAGAAAGTACAGTATTACAGCATATTTGAAAAAAAGGTACACGCTTGAAATATTTAGTCTCCTGTACATAGAGTATATAAACTCTTCAAAGCCATCGTTGCTTAGTGAAATAAATAAAATATTCCTAGATGAAGCTTTACTTATGCTTGTAGCATGTGTATATTTTTTCCAATAATTCTAGAGAGTAGAATACATACATTTTTCAAGGAAAGAAGAGTCATTAGTCACTAAGGAAACAATAAAAATAACAAACTGCAGCTTTATTTCTCAATCTGTGTTTAATGACCATGTAAATGTACATTTGCTCACCATACTGGTTCAGAGCAGTCATACCTAAACTTCACAATATGCCACCGTGACAGGCATAGGCATAATAACAAACTTAATAGTATATCAATACTCATAGCAGAACTATAGAAGTCACCCTGGCTGTTCTGTCGGGCTCTCTGGTAGACTCCTCCCAAAAATTCACAGGTACAAATTTCAGACACACACATTTGAAAATTCAAAACAAAGTTCTTTATAATGAAAATTCCCTTAACCTAAGCCCTCTTTTGGTATAGCAAAGAGCACTCGTCTCCAAACAAACTGGTAATTTGTACAAGTCCCTTATCAGTTCTGTGATACTTAGTTTGCAGCTGTGAGGCAATTCACAGTCCTTCTTTCACAAAGTGAAACACACTTTGCTCTGGTTTAGTTTCAAAGCGGGGAAAAATCAGCACACAAAAGGTCAAAGTCAGTAAAGCAGTCACGAAACACAACGATCAGATAATCCTCCACAAAGGCCAAACCCACAGGCTGCTATTTATAGCAGCCTCACTAATTACCACAGCCCCACCCAACCACAGGTGGCCTCATTTTCTTTGATAATAAGATATTTGGACTTCAATTCCCAGAATTCCCCAGCCAGCGAATGCTGGCTGGGGAATTCTGGGAGTTGAAGTCCAGATATCTTCAAGTTGCCAAGGTTGGGAAACATTGCTGTAGGTAATGCTTCTCTCTGAGTCCCTACCCTTTGTAATTATAATCCTGTGAGGGGGGAGAGGGAGGGAGGGACACGGAAAAGATCCACATCAGCCATTCAACTCTCAAGACTTGAACCTGGATCTCTTTAGCCCTATCCAACATCTTGGTCACCTCAGATCACCAATCTCCCTGCTCATTCATAAAGTGTTGTCTACCACTTGTAATTTTCTTTTTTTGCAAACGGAAACATCTGGTTTTTCTTCCCACAATCACTTGGGGGAAAGTAGATGCACCCAGAATGCCTTTTTGATCAGTAGCACAAGAAAGATCCACTTGGAAGTATTTTCCCTCAACAAGCCCCAAATCTAAGCAGGTACAGAAGCTGAAATGGAGGCATTGGTGCTATTCTTTATTTTATTTCTTTATTTTTTTTTTCATTTAAGTAAAGAGTAAGAGTAATCTCTGAAATTGGATAGAAGGCCTATTTTTCATTTTGCTTCTGTCTTCATTCCTCTCCCATCTGTTATATTTGATAGTCCCAGCCCTGAGAAGGGAGGGGTGGAAAGCATTGGAGTAAAGGGCTTGTCCTTTAATCATAAATTTAAAAGGCCAGCAGGATTTATCGCTCCTGGATGGTACATACCTCTGATAGCCTTGGCGTCCCGCTGCAAGTGACCCTCACAATCTATCCTTACATCACTTGCAATAACTTTGACCTATTAGCTGCCTCATTGCAAAGCTAACTTGAAACATCTGTGCAGTGATAAAAAAAAATGCCAGTCTTTTTTGATTGCGGTCAGTATGTCTGGCACGGAGCAGGTGTGTTTTATGTAACTAATACATTATTGCAGGTCAGTGATAATCTCAATTATTCTGCATTACATTACCTCCCTCTAGGATGGAAGTCTTTAAGCTTCATAGGGAAAGTTTAATATGTTTTGTTTCAATAAGATTGACATTCAGAATTTTGGCTATAGTAAGCTGCAAAAGCAGAACTTTTGCATCATGTATGCATGTGACAGTATGATATAATATAATGTCTCAGAAAACATGTAGGTTTGAGGACAGTTTTCACCTCTCCAGCAACTTTCATTTCCCCTAAACTCAGAAATTCACATCCATCTGCAAAATGAAATGTGTAATTTACAGAAGATTGGGGTTGGCGTTTAAGTTATTCTAGTGACAAGGGCCACATCTTAGCTTTGAGAGTCATATCTGGAATGCCATCAAGGCAATTTAATTTTTAACTTAGTTTAACTTAATATCTGAACCAACAAGATATAGCAGTTATGCGTTTTGACTAGGGCTAGGTCATGGGTGTTGTGCTTCAGTCTGAGGCTCCTCAGGGAACGGCTGGAAATCTGCCGGCTCCATGCTCAGAGGGGGAGGACGAGGAACAGGAGGAGGAGGAGGACCAGGCAGACGGGGAAGAGGAATGCCAGGACGAAGAGGAGGGAGAACAGCCTGAGACCCCCGGGGGGGGAGCTCTCCCCAGCGAGTAGTCTGGAATCCTTAGATGAGAATGCACAAGCCATCATCAATATGAGGCAGAGAAGGGCCTCCCAATGAAGGGGACAATTAGCCAGGTATTTCCATCCCTAATAGGCAACAGCTGGGTTTCGGTGTGGTTCTCCTCAGAAAGGTTGAAAAGGCAGGCCCGCCCTTCCTGTATTGTGGAGAGTTATCTTTTGGGAGTTCTGTGACCTTGCTTCGATCCTTGGCATCTCTGATTCTGGTTTGTGGCCTCGAAGGCTGAAAACTTGGGGGAGGCGTGGGTTTTATTATCTACAGTGGTGTGTGTGCCAGCAAGAAGCCTGTTGTATTGTCTGGCCGTCGTGACTCTTCTGTGAAGCCTCATAGCATTCCAGTTTGTAAGAACAGTTTTTGTTATCTGTGTTTGTTTTCAAAGATATAAAGTGACTTTGCTTTTTACCAGTGTGTCTGGATGCTTTTTTCAGTTGGTGTTGAAGTCTGGGGGCACCCAGACAGAACAATGGGTAGGCAAAGTTGGCTCTTCTATGACATGTAGACTTCAACTCCCAGAATTTCTGAGCTAGCATGATTGGCTCAGGAATTCTGGGAGTTGAAGTCCATAAGTCATAGTAGAGCCAACTTTGCCCACCCCTGGGCTAAGGAGACACAAGTTCAAATCCATCCTCAACCATAACAACTAACTGGAAAATTATTGTAAGAACTGGAACTAAGAACAAGAGAAGAAATTTTGGGATAATAGTGAACAGTTCAACGAAGGTGTTGACACTGTGCCTTCACTTTAAAAATGCCAACAACATATTAGGGATAATAATAAATGGTACTGAAAATAAAGATGTCAGTATCATAATGTCCTTATATAAATCAATCTTGTGGAATATTGTGTGTAGTTCTGATTGCCAGATCTCAAAAAAGATATTGCAGGAATGGAGAAGGTTCAGAAGGCTATTGGAACCATCAAAGTCTTGGAGGAACTTCCTTCTCAGGACATTTGCAACATTTGGGGCTTCTTACTCTAGAAAAAAGGCAAATAAGGATTTGAGGTATACAAAGTTATGCATGGTGTGCAGGGGTAAAATGCTACCGATTTGACCCAGTTCGGGCATACCGGTAGTGGCAGCTGCCGACGGTTCAGAGAACCAGTAGCAATGGCACTGTGAAGCTCCAACCACCTGCCCGGAGGTCACCATTTTCTATTTTTTAACCCTCTGCGCATTAGGAAGCATGCACTTCTGGAACCGGTAGGGAAGGTAAGTAGATTTCACCACTGATGGTACAGATGAAATGAACAAGAAGCTACTTTCCCCAAACTAGTGGAATCAAAGGTCACCCAATGAAACTGAGATATAGGGAAACATGGGAAAGCAAAATTATTTATTTATTTTTTGCACACAATGTGCAATTATACTTTCTTAAAAAGGGGGTTAGAAACATAGAAACATAGAAGTCTGATGGCAGAAAAAGACCTCATGGTCCATCTAGTCTGCCCTTATACTATTTTCTGTATTTTATCTTAGGGTGGATTTATGTTTATCCCAGGCATGTTTAAATTCAGTTACTGTGGATTTATCTACCACGTCTGCTGGAAGTTTGTTCCAAGGATCTACTACTCTTTCAGTAAAATAATATTTTCTCATATTGCTTTTGATCTTTCCCCCACCCAACCTCAGATTGTGTCCCCTTGTTCTTGTATTCATTTTCCTATTTAAAACACTTCCCTCCTGGACCTTATTTAACCCTTTAACAGATTTAAATGTTTCGATCATGTCCCCCCTTTTCCTTCTGTCCTCCAGTCCAGACTATACAGATTGAGTTCATTAAGTCTTTCCTGATACGTTTTATGCTTAAGACCTTCCACCATTCTTGTAGCCCGTCTTTGGACCCGTTCAATTTTGTCAATATCTTTTTGTAGGTGAGGTCTCCAGAACTGGGTTAGATCATTTCACGGACGCTATAGTATAGGGCAATGATGGCAAACCTTTGTTAGTTCGCATGCCAAAAGGGCTGTGTGTGTGTGTGTGCTAGCATGCGTGCATGTGCCTACATCCCTTCCATCCCCCTGCACTGCCCCCCTCCCCAAGCGCATGCACACAGGTCTTTCTGAAGCCTGGTAGGTGAAAAAAATGCCCCAACAGGCAAACCAGAAACTCGGGAAAACGTCCTTCCAGTTTGCTGTTGTGCTGTTTTTTGCATTCCAGGAAGCTTCCCTGAACCCTCCAGAGTACAAAAAACAACACAACAGCAAACTGGAAGTACTTTTTCCCGAATTTCCAGTTTGTCTGTTGGGGGTTTTTTTGTTGCCTCCAGGGCTTCAGGGAAGCTTCCTGAAGCGTCCAGAGGGTGACATGGCCTTTCCCAAGCCCCAAAATCAGCTGGTCATGCACATACATGCGCGCTGGAGCTCAAGCCTAGCAAAATCTCGTGTGCCCTCCGGTATGGCTCCTCATGCCACCTGTGGCACACGTGCCACAGGTATGATATCACAGGTATAGAATAACTGAATATAGGTGGCAGGAATAAGAATCCGATTTAAATCAGATATTCGCCTTATAGCTAGATGTTATGGTTAGCTATGGCCCAGCTCCTGCCCCAAGGAATGTACAGGTGGATGTGGGGGAAACATCCACATGCCGCAGGCCTGTTTTGCTCCCGATGGAATCTGCTGACAAAGCCTCCTCTGACCAAGGAAGTGTGAGTGACAGGGAAGAGGGGAGTTTGGCAGACAGGCCAGGAGGAGATAAATCATCTGTATCATCCCTGGATTCTGAACAAGAATTAATGACACATCCATGCATGCATAGAGTGATGCATAGGAGACAACAACTGAAGGATTATTACAAGAGAAAATGAGGCCACCTGTGGTTGGGTAGGGCTGCTGTAATTAGTGCTACAGATAAAAGTGCAGCTTGGTGTTTTAGCCTCATGGCAGTTTATCTGATACATTGTTTCATCAAGATCATGGTTTTTGTGCTGTTCAAGATTGTATGCGGACTCTCTGGACTTTAGAATTGGACTCAATTTCCCAGTTATTGGGTGAGCAATTGGATTGCATTTAACCTGTGCCTTGTGTGTACCAGAAAATCTTTTTGACATTTAAAAAGGGAACTGTTTCTGTTTTTCTGTTTATAAAAACTTTTGGGTTTTCCTTTTATCTGTGGTGTGTGTCTTCCTGGACTAATTACCCCGTAATTAGTTAACCCATATGCTAAAAAAAATAAAATAAACCACGCCGTTCTGTCCTGTACTTGAAATTGTCATGTATTTGAAGAAAAGACCAGTCCCAGTTTCTGCATTTGAGAAAATATGTGCCATTCTTGTGTAAAGTGATGACTTCTTTTCCCCTTCATTAGTGATGCTTTTCCACTTCTTTATTTCTGTTTTCTTTCTCCCCTGATCAAGGACTCTATTCCTGAGCTATAGTTTCCATATCATAGCATGAAACCAAAGCCAGCCAGTGGGAGATGGTACAAAGAAAAAGCACATTGCTGTTTGTTATGGACAGGAGACCGGTCAGAATCAAATAGGAAAGAAACTGGGAGTTGATCCAAGAAAATCCCAACCCAAAGGAGCCCTTACTTATGTCTAATAATAGCCAGATGACTCCCGAAAGGGTCCCAGATTTGAATTTCAATGCGTATTATTGCAACCCCATGTGAATTCCAAGAGACATGGTCCAGGATTAACAATGGATTGGATTTTATTTATGAGAGAAGACAAAGCACTAAGATTTTCAAACTAAGTTGGAGAGTGCAGTATTATTTACGGTATGAACTTCTTTCTCAAGTGCACAAACTTTGATGGGTTTTGTGGGTTTTTTTGTTTTTTTTTTCCAGGAAGAGAATGAATGGACAATGTTTTCAAGGCAGGCGTGTGCAAAATGGAATTCACAAGAATGCATGCGGAAAAGGAAGCTTCTAAAAATGTTTATACATTACCCAGAATAAGAGATGAGCAATGAAAGGGCCAAGTTTGCTGATGGCATCAAAATAGCCAGGATAATAATTTTTAAAAGATGTTGAAGTGCTCCAACTACACCTCTCTCAACTGGATGAACGGGCTATAAAATGGCAAATGATGCTCGGTTGAAAGCAAGCCTCCCAATAATGTACACTGGCATGAAAACAAAAAACATTCACAAGTGTTGAATAATGCACAGATGCTGTTTGAGCTTGCTGTGACAGAGCAAGAAAAGGATCGTGAACTTGTGATGGATTATTCAATGTAAATGTCAATCACATTTTTTTTTAAAAAAAAGGAGGATTGATTAGGAATGGAATTGAAAATAAAACTGCCAATACAGCTAGGCTTTTGTGTAACTACAGGATCCTTGAGTATCACAATACAGTACATTATCACAACATTAGAAAACTGAATAGGACACCTGTAGGCAATGTAGTATAGTGGTTCAAATGTTAGATAGGGAGAGTCTGTTTCAAAATTCAGGCTTTGATGCTCATTCCAGTTTTTCAGTCTGACCTACCTTTATAGGTTTGTTGTAAGATATTCATGGCATCAGACCAGAATATCTCCGGGACCGCCTTCTGCCACACGAACCCCAGCGACCAGTTAGGTCTCACAGAGTTGGCCTTCTCCGGGTCCCGTCAACTAAACAATGTCATTTGGCAGGACCCAGGGGAAGAGCCTTCTCTGTGGTGGCCCCGACCCTTTGGAACCAACTCCCCCCAGATATCAGAGTTGCCCCCACCCTCCTTGCCTTTTGGTAAGCTCCTTAAAACCCACCTCTGTCGTCAGGCATGGGGGAATTGAGACTTTCCCTCCCCCCTAGGCTTATAAAATGTATGCATGGTATGTCTGTATGTATGATTGGTTTCTTAAATTAGGGTTTTTAAATTAACTTAAATATTAGATTTGTTTATATTGTCTTATTATTGTTGTTAGCGGCCCCGAGTCTATAGAGAGGGGCGGCATACAAATCTGATAAATAAATAAATAAAGAAAGAAAGAAAGAAAGAAAGAAAGAATGAATGAATGAATGAATGACGGCAGAAAAAGACCTCATGGTCCATCTAGTCTTCCCTTATACTATTTCCTGTATTTTATCTTAGGATGGATATATGTTTATCCCAGGCATGTTTAAATTCAGTTACTGTGGATTTACCAACCACGTCTGCTGGAAGTTTGTTCCAAGGATCTACTACTCTTTCAGTGAAATAATATTTCCTCACGTTGCTTTTGATCTTTCCCCCAACTAACTTCAGATTGTGTCCCCTAGTTCTTGTGTTCACTTTCCTATTAAAAACACTTCCCTCCTGAACCTTTTTTAACCCTTTAACATATTTAAATGTTTCGATCATGTCCCCACTTTTCCTTCTGTCCTCCAGACTATACAGATTGAGTTCATTAAGTCTTTCCTGATACGTTTTATGCTTAAGACCTTCCACCATTCTTGTAGCCCGTCTTTGGACCCGTTCAATTTTGTAAATAAATAAATAAATAAATAAATAAATAAATAAATAAATAAATAAATAAATAAATAAATGAATGAATGAATGAATGAATGAATGAATGAATGAATGAATGAATGAATGAACGAACGAACGAACGAACGAACGAACGAACGAACGAAAGAACGAACGAACAAACAAACAAACAAACAATAATAAATAAATAAATAAATAAATAAATAAACAAACAAACACACACACACACACACACACACACATACATACATACAGAAGAAGGAAGACCACATGACCCTCATTTCTCTTTGACAAAGCAGTAAATAAGCAATATAAAATGTGATAAAATCTTCACCAATGAAAATGACATTACCTGATTTGAATTACAGCAGGGCTAAGGGTCAAAACAATACGTAATTGGCATTATATTGGTTAACATGACATTTCTCTGCTAATATGGAAGCAAAATCAGATTGTTTGGACGATTCTGGTAGGTTCCCATCTTTGGATTTTTAAGCATTGACGATTCGCATTTCTCTCCAAAGAACACAAAACAAAAACCCATACGCTCAATCCTTCTTTCTCAGCCAGAGTGCAAGCAAACATATGCCTCAGCAAGCTCTCTATTATCGTGTGATACCAACTGCAAAACACATATGAATCCTGTGTATTCATTGTGTGACTGTCAGGTTTGTGAGCACTTCAAGAGTATTTGCCCTTTCTCTCACCACATTCTTTGGGTGTTGAATAAACAGAATAGGAAATCTAGGGAGAAGGTTAGAATGTCTCATGAATGGGAAGAACTCACTCATGTTTAAAAATGATTTTTTTGATTCTATGCAAACTTTGTTACTATGTCAAATTTTGGGGGTGTGTCCATTTTGCTAGTCATCTTTTTTTTTTCCCCACATCAAGAATAGAAACTGAATTTTGTTGGTTTCAGGTTCTTTTAAAATAATTCTCAACACATTCCTCATTAGACATCTGTTTATTCCAAAACATACACACACACAGGGGAAAAAAATTAGATAACACTTTTCTGGCTTACTAAATGGATTCGACTTAGTAAATATGGTACTTGGTTTTCAACTGATTCTACCATCTGTCAGCAAACTTACTGCTTTTAGCAGTTTTTTTTTTCCTTGGGTGGCAGGGAAAACGCCTTTCTTCTTTTTCTCTTCTCTTTTTTCAGTAAATAGACTTAAGATATTCAGGGGGGAACCAAACAAACATGGATAAAAGAATCAGTACTGAAAAATATATAAAACCTTTATAGAATTGCTGCAAGAAGGTACTTGGAACTGTCCATTCAGCAGTAATTTTATACATAATGAACTCAGGCTATTACAATGTAAACTTTGGTGGAACATTTTGATGCAGTTTTGGGCTGTTGTAGAATAGCAATAGCACTTAAACTTATATACCATTTCACGGTGTTTTACAGCCCTTGCTAAGTAGTTTACAGACTCAGCCTATTGCCCCCCAAAATCTGGGTCCTTATTTTACTGACTGTTCTGTCCCAGCATCGAGCCCCCTCAAAATAAGATGCACCCCACCAGATTTACTACTAAATGTTTACTACTAATAACAGTCTTATCAGTTTTGAGTCTCTTCTAAAAGAAAGTAAAATTTAATAAAATCTTCACCACACTGCTAATAATGTCTTAGCAGCTGGCCAGAGTTCCAAGAAAAGATAAACTCAACAATAATTACTAGATTGTAAAAGAGTTCCTTATAGAATAGAATAGAAGAATAGAATAGAATAGAATTTTATTGGCCAAGTGTGATCGGACACACATGGAATTTGTCTTGGTGCATATGCTCTCAGCGTACATAAAATAAAATATACATTTGTCAAGAATCATGTTATACGACACTTAATGATTGTCATAGGGGTCAAATAAGCAATGAAGAAGCAATATTAATAAAAATCTTAGGATGTAAGCAACAAGTTACAGTCATACAGTAAACATGGGAGGAAATGGGTGATAGGAATGATGAGAAAAACTAGTAGAATAGAAGTGCAGATTTAGTAGAAAGTCTGACAGTGTTGAGTGAATTATTTGTTTATTTATCATAGACTTACAGAGGTTGGCTGCAAGCCCAGAGCTAATTAAAGCAGACAAGAATGTGATTCTTTTAAAATCACGTCAGAGACAAAGATGCAGCACGAGTCTGGAATGAAATGGTGTTGTCCTCTGCACTGAAGCGTCACATGACTCCACCTTAAATAGCCTGAGGGTGTGACCCAGTAGGCAGCAGTGCTACTCATGAGTAAGCCTCCTCCTGAGTAAACACTCTTGTTTCCTATAGGCCCTGTGAGTCCTAGCATCAAGAAGAGGCTCCTCTTCTCCTGAGTCACTCATCTCAGGAGGTGCAGAAGGCCCTGGTTGCTCTTCAGCCTCTGACACCATGTCCTTTTCACTCTCATGCTCAGGTACCAGGAACAGAGGCCCCTTGTACTGCCTCTGAGCCCTCTGGACCCATTGCTGCTTGCACAGGACACGAACAGGCCACAACACCGACTTAAGAAGGATCCGAGGATGAGTCAAACTTGAGCCAGTGAGAATCGAACTGCTGAACTGCTGGTAGTCCACTGTCAGTAGAATTAGCCTGCAATACTGCATTCTAACCACTGCACAAACACGATCAAACACAACCCTGATGCAGCCATCAATGAAATTGAGTTTGACACCCTTGGTCTACTCTAATATGAGCAACAATTTTCCTCTGCATCTGGGTGATTAGATTCTCACCAAAGTTTCTCATCAGACACATGTGGGCCTCAGCCTACTGTTGCATGGCACAGCTTTGGTATTTGTGAGCCACAGGATCGACTTTGACAATTTTTGCTCATTTTCCTGTCACTGTCTCTAGTATTGCTGCCTGCATTGTGGTCCACATGCCCTGCCCACACTCTCACTGGATTGTTCATTGATAGCATTGTGTAGATATCAGGTGATGTATAGCAATAGCACTTAGAGAGGGCTGTAAATCTCTGTAAAATGGTATATAAGTGCTATTCCTCTACTATTTTAGAGAAAATATATGTTACTAAGTAACTTTCTTCTTTGTTTATGCTATCATGTGGTTGAGTAATCTTACACTCAAAAAGTCCCAAAACTTTTTGCAACCATTTCAGTGGGCGTAGCTTGGTGGGGAGTCACGTGACTATGTGTGTGAGAGTGATGTCAGGTTAGCCACACCCATTCAGTCACATGCCCCCGCCCGCCACCAGAACGGGTAGTAAAAAGTTGTAGAACCCACCTCTGCTTAGAAGTCAGTGTTGTGAACAGGGATGGGCTACTGCCTGGATGAGGGGGAACATAGTGGGGTAGGGAAAATGGAGCTCCACCCCAGAGCACCCAATTTGCACTGAAAGATGTTGAAAGAAAATGCAGGGCGTCCTGAATAAGCCATGGCCACAGTAATAAACATTTTGGTAGCCCTTTACTTGTTGTGAACAACAAAAGAGGGAAGTAATATAAACTAACTATAGGTGTAATCCTTGCCACTCTCTCTATTCTACTCATTTGTATATTATTTCCATCTTATTTACACCCCCCAGTAAACCTTACTGAGGATTTAACTACTGTGGGAAACTTTACTAGCTCTTAAATATAATGAACGGGATCATTTATAATGTGTACCACAATTTCCATACCTGAAAGCAGTTTGATCCAACACTATTGCCATGTATAATATAATAGGATATAATAGGAATATCTAATGAAAATATATGAAGTATGAGTGCCATAATTATCTTGGGCAGCTCATTACAGAGGACCTACGGCTTAAATCCCCAAATTCTATCTTCTTGTATTGTAAACATTTTCCTTCCTAGCTCATCAATCTCAGTTATGTAAATTATGTCGGGCAAGGGAACAATATAAATCCCCAAGTTTAATATATAGATTCTATTCACCTTGATGAAATGTAAGACTCCCCTTCAAGGGAGAGTCTAGAAAAATAGATTAATTTTCTATTATTATTAAGCCGAAATAATTTAATAAAATATGAAATTGCAAAGAGTCCTGGAAAGAGTATTGGGGCATTTTTGACTGACTAATAAATGTTTAATTATATTTGGGAAACATGGACTCTGTATGAACTTTCTCCAGTAATTCACAACACAAGGTGAATATGAAGGATATACACTAAACTTGCAAACCTAATATTGCCTGCTTCTATTGGTATTTTGATATCTCTGAGTTCAATAGAACTGAGCAATATACACTGCTCAAAATAAATAAATAAAGGGAACACTTAAACAACACAATATAACTCCAAGAAAATCAAACCTCTATAAAATCAAACTGTCCACTTACGAAGCAACATCGATTGACAATCAATTTCACATGCTGTTGTGCACATTCAACTTTGTAGAGATCAAAGTATTCAATGAGAATATTTCATTCATTCAGATCTAAGATGTGTTATTTGCGTGTTCCCTTTATTTTTTGAGCAGTATATTTAGAATTACACATTCAATACTACAGTATAACCAAGTCAGGCTCTGGTTAATGTATGTATGTCCATTTCTTCATTATGGATCCTACATGTAGGAATATAATAACTTGCATTTTTTTAATATTAATGTTCCATTTAGAGAATAGTTGTAGCTCTCTTTGGATAATAAAACATCTGCAAGAAAACAACCAACATCAGAAAGCATCAAGGATCTCACTTGTTCTATTTCCTAATAAAGGATCCATCAGCGACTACTTCAGCTACAACCACAACAACACAAGAGCACACAACAGATTTAAACTTAATATTAACCGCTCCAAACTTGACTGTAAAAAATATGACTTCAGTAACCGAGTTGTCGAAGCGTGGAACTCATTACCGGACTCCATAGTGTCATCCCCAAACCCCCAACACTTTACCCTTAGATTATCTACAGTTGACCTATCCAGATTCCTAAGAGGTCAGTAAGGGGTGAGTACAAGTGCACTAGAGTGCCTTCCATCCCCTGTCCTATTGCTTTCCTATATCCCCTATACCTTTCTTCTATTCCTATATCTCTTCTTCTATTCTTTCATTGATATGTTCTATTCCTATATCTTCTTTTCTATTATTTCTTAGATATATTTTACTATGAGTATGTCCTCTATAACCTTCATCATGTATTTTACTATGTGTATATAGATATATACCCACTAAAACCCTCATTGTGTATTGGACAAAATAAATAAATAAATAAAATAAATAAATAAATAAATAAATTGTTATCTTCCCTCCATGCTCCTATGATTGCATAATAAATGGGCCAGCTTTAAAACCAGTTGCAATGTTCCACAGTGATGTAACCACAATCCTCAATAGGTTTTGTTGGCTTCCAGATTTGGGGGAAGTATGTGGGAAATAACACTCATTCAAATGAAAAGTTTCACTTAATGAATACAAAGTTTGCTTAACAACAGTTTTATGAACACCACAAAAAAAAAAGCCAAAAAATTATTTACAGTCACATGAGTACCACAACTTATGACTGCAATTACTTACAGCCATAATCCAGGCTAAACTACTGTTTTATATTAATAACTACCTGTACTGATGTTATGAACTCAATAACAACTTGTTCCACCAACAATCAGGGACAAACTGAGATTCTAAGAATTGAAAGAGATATGGATGGGAAGGCAAAGAGGCATTAAAAAGTAATAGAAAGGCTAAAGTGCAAAAAGAGCTTAGGGAACTAAAACTAACAAGAAAGAACTTTTTGTGGCAATACCAATAATACAAAGAGGAGAAAGAAAAAAGTAGGCCTGTTGGAACAAGAAGAAAGTACAGTAGGATAGTAAAAGGGGAGAAGGGCAAAACCTCTCTACTTCTTTGCTTCAATATTCTCTCCACACAGAACTGTTTTCAGATGATTGTTAAAAGAGGGGAGCGACAGATCAAAAAAAATTAAAAAATGTTTGGGAGCAGCCAGCTATCACAAATGAATCTGAGGAACAAACAAAAATGTTGAAGGAAGATGTCAGTGTCGATTGAAGATTGTAGATTGTGAATGTGGGTGTTATTTAAGAATTGCTTTTTTTTTCAAGGCTAGCAGAATGTCAGAAGATTGAAGATCAAATCATGTCCCAAAGATGCTTTTCAAAAGGCAACTGGACTTTCTTCAAGGATTTTTTTCCCCCTTGAAAACATTTTGCTTCTCATCCAAGAAGTTTTTCAGCTCTGAAGAATTGAACTGAATAACTGGGGAGGGGGGGGCTTACTGGATAAGGAGCAAAATGTTTTCCAAAGAATAATAATAATAAAGCCAAAAAAGTCCAGTTACCCTTTTGAACAGCACCTTTGGGACAACCATGAGAATCTCCATGGACAAGAGCAAAGCATGTTCTTATTTTCCAAAAAAAGTAAAAAAAAAAGGAAGATGAGCTGAAAAAGATTATTGAACAATTTGTGAATGCGACATATAGAAAATAATGCATTGCTTGTCAGAAGCCAACATGGACTCATTAAAGTTAAATCATGCCAAACTGATCGTCTTTTGCAATACAATGATGTTAATAGCTGAAATGATGTAGACATAAACATTTTTTTTATTTTTTTATTTTTATTCATTAGATTTTTATGCTGCCCTTCTCCTTAGACTCAAGGCGGCTTACAACATGTTATTGTTGTTAGCCGCCCCAAGTCTTCGGAGAGGGGCGGCATACAAATCTAATAAATAAATAAATAAATAAATTAAAATAAAATAAATAGCTATAGCACCTTTTAAACAGAGACAGCATATTGCCCCCACAATCCGGGTCCTCATTTTACCCATCTTAGAAGGATGGAAGCCTGAGTCAACCTTGAACTGCTGATGAGATTTGAACCATTGACCTACAGATCTACAGTCAGCTTCAGTGGCCTGCAATACAGCACTCTACCTGCTGCGCCACCCCGGCTCAATATACTCTGGCAATACAAAATATATTCTTCAGTGAGGGTATAATAGAGAAGATGACAAAATATGGGGTGAATTAGCCTACTGTTGAATGGGTGCAGGTAGTTGAATTAAAAGTCTGTAGAGATTCTCAGTCACCTGGGTCATGGTTGTCTCAAAGGTGCTTTTTCAAAAGGCAACTGGACTTCCTTGTTGTTGTTTTGAAGACTTTTCGCTTCTCATCCAAGAAGCTTCGTCAGCTCTAACAGGATAGTAGGGAACAGAATCCTTCGAGGAACACAATTCAAGTGACCCTGAGGCAGTGATGGGCTACCAAAATTTTTACTACCACACTATAGACGTGGCTTATGCATTTTGTTTCACCATTTTTCAGTGCAAATTGGGTGCTCTGGGGTGGAGCTCCAAATTTTGTTACCGGAACTTTGTTCCTGACCATTCCCATAGGAGCCCATCACAGCCCTGGGGGCACAGATAAACCTTCAAATGCTTGAGTGTCCTACTAAAAGGGTGCAAATGACAAGCAGCCTACAAGGAATATAAATCCTTCCATTCCTCACTATCCTATCAGAGCTGAAGAAGATTCTTGGAGGAGAAGTGAAATATCTTCAAAGAAAAAAGTAAGGAAGTCCAGCTGCCTCCTGAAAAAGCACCTTTGGGAGTTAGTGAGTGAGTGAGTGAGTGAGTGAGTGAGTGAGTGAGTGAGTGAGTGAGTGAGTGAGTGAGTTAGTTAGTTAGTTAGTTAGTTAGTTAATTAGATTTGTATGTATGTCACATTGGAAAAGAGTGTCAGGTGGAATAATGTAGGGCTATATAATTATTTATTTATTTATTTATTTATTTACTTATTTTTTATTTTATTTTTTATTTATTAGATTTGTATGCTGCCCCTCTCCGAAGACTCTGGGCGGCTAACAACAATAAAGAAAACAATGTAACAAATCCAATATTAAAAAGCAATCTAAAAAACCCCAATTTAAGAGACCAATCATACAAACAAGCATACCATGTATAAATTCTATAAGCCTAGGGAGAAGGGAAAATATCAATTCCCCCATGCCTGACGAGAGAGGTGGGTTTTAAGGAGCTTGCGAAAGGCAAGGAGGGTGGGGGCAACTCTGATATATGGGGGGAGCTGGTTCCAGAGGGTCGGAGCCGCCACAGAGAAGGCTCTTCTCCTGGGTCCCGCCAAATGACATTGTTTAGTCGATGGGACCTGGAGAAGGCCAACTCTGTGGGACCTAACCGGTCGCCTGGATTCGTGCGGCAGAAGGCGGTCCCAGGGATATTCTGGTCCGATGCCATGAAGGGCTTTATAGGTCATAACCAACACTTTGAATTGTGACCGGAAATTGATCGGCAACCAATGCAGACTGCAGAGTGTTGGTGTAACATGGGCATGCCTTGGGAAGCCCATGATAGCTCTAGCAGCTGCATTCTGCACGATCTGAAGTTTCTGAACACTTTTCAAAGGTAGCCCCATGTAGAGAGCATTACAGTAGTCGAACCTCGAGGTGATGAGGGCATGAGTGACTGTGAGCAGTGAGTCCCGGTCCAGATAGGGCCGCAACTGGTGCACCAGGCGAATCTGGGCAAACGCCCCCCTCGCCCCAGCTGAAAGATGTTTCTCTAATGTGAGCTGTGGGTCGAGGAGGACGCCCAAGTTGCGGACCCTCTCTGAGGGGATCAATTATTTCCCCCCCCCCGGGTTATGGACAGACAGATGGAATTGTCCTTGGGAGGCAAAACCCACAGCCACTCCGTCTTATCCAGGTTAAGCTTGAGTCTGTTGACACTGGATTGCTCCAACTTGTAAATGGAAAACACAAATATCACCTTTGCAGATGATACAAAGATACAACAAAATCTTTAGGGCAATGTTTTGCAACCTTGCACCTTATTGGGGGATTCTGAGAGTTGAGGTCCACATGTCTCAAAGTTCCAAGGATAAGAAACATTGATGTAGAGGATGTATGAAGACTGAAGGCATTCTTGACAAACTGAAGGAATGGGCAGACATCAGTGAAGTGATTTTCTAGATGAATGCAAAGTTCCTGTAGAAAATTTGTAGGTTCAACACTAGAAGTTTTGGATGGAGGGATCATACTAGGCAGCATGCCAAAAGGGTCTCAATGTTCTGATAAATCACAATCTGATCATTAACAATGTGAGATAGCTGCAAAAAGGGCAGCGCCGGACTTACCCGGCAGGCAGGCTTTGCTGGAGGGACCGGGAGACACGGTCCCTCATGGCGGCCGCCATTTTGGATCCCGGGCGAAGTCTCGCAATGCGAGACTTCGCTCGGGAGATCAGGGCCTGATTGGCCAAGGCCCTGATCGGTCCGGGCGGGGCCTGCTTGCCCTATATAAGGGCGAGCAGGCCCGAGGCTCTTCCTTTTCGCCCGGACCGAGCTACTGAGCAGACGTTCGTTCGTCTGCTCCGGCGGCCATTTTAGGTGGCGACCTCGTGCGAGGCGCCATTTTGTGGCCTGTGGTCAAAGCGAAGAGCCTTTTCAGTGCTTAGCGGAGCCAGCATCGGCTGGACTCCGCTCCGGTTTGGAGCCTCATTGCCTGTTTGTGGGTGGTGGGGGTGCTGCCTTTGGGAGGCCCCGCGGGCTTGCGGTGTCCTGGGGGTGGCTTGTGGCCTGGGATAAAGGCCTGGTGTCGGGCCTTGTTGCCCACTGGGAGGTGGGATTAGCCTCTTGGGAGGGCTTTGTTCTGCGGAGGCCTGCTGCTTCTGGCAGGCCTTTGCCCACGGGGTGCAGGGTCCGTTAGTGGGGGGGCTTTTGTCCTGCCCTATCCCTTCTTGTTACAGTAGATCTATTATTGCTGTAATGGCCCCTAAGAAGCGGCCAGCTCAGGCCCTCCCGGCCCAACCAGTGGTGCGGCCTAGGAGGGCTGCCAGGCCGTCTGCCCGGGCTCGGGCGGCGGCAGAGGGGCCCCCGGGGGGGATCCCGGTGGGGGGGGGTGGGGTTTATGCCCACAGTCCCTCAACCCGAGGTGTCCCCTTCTCTCTCCTGGGCCAGGGTCCTGGAGCGGCTCGACGAGTTGGAGAGGTGGCGGTCGGGGGCAGGCCCGGAGGGGTCTTCCTCGGCTGCCACCGCAGCTTGGGGCGCAGACCCCGAAGAGGAGTCGGCCCCAGCTGGGCAAGTGGCCCACGAAGTACCGATGGCGGGCACCGGACAGGCAGGCAGCACCGGGCAGACGGGCCATGCTGGACAGATGGCCCAGCCTGGGCAATGGTCATCGTTCCAGGGCCCAACCAGGATGGGCCCACCGTGGATGGCTTCTACCCCTTACGGGGCAGGTGAGGTTGCACCACATGCAGGCACATCTCCGCTCCTGCCCATTCAGGGTCCCGGGTTCATCCCGCCAGCTTTGGGGGGTGGCAACAGCTTCACGGGGGCTGCTGCAGGCACCTGTGGTCAGGTCTGGTCCCCGCCAGCTCCGCCAGTGGGGGCGCTGGGGGTACCTGTCCCACCTGGGGCAGGGGTAGGGGGTTGGATTCCTCCTCCACCGGCCATTATGCCACCGGTCCCATTCATGTATCCACCGGGGCTTGGGGTGCTGGGCTCGGGGGCCACCACGGTGTGGGACCCGTTCGCCAGCATCAAGCCTGGGGCCATCCCTTGCGGGTTGCCCGCCACCCCTTTAGGGTACCATCTGCACCCGTCAGTTAAGGATCTGGCAATCTGGCGGGGGGAGTACGTTGATTTGTTCTCCATCTTGAACAGGGAGGTCCCTAAACAGGATAAGGAGGTTGTCCCTGGGGAGAAGGTGAAAAAGACAAAGGTCACGAAATGCTTCAGCTCGTGGCTGTATGCCTTTCTGACCTTTGCGTCGGTGGTCATTCAGAGGCAGCCGGGGAGGGCCGCTGCCTTGCTGAAGTACATCGACCTGATAGCGAGGGCCCATTTTGAGTATGGGGGCACCATATGGAGGCACTACGACAAGGGTTTCCGTATGCGTATTGCCCATGACCCCTACTTGCCTTGGGATATGGTGGTTCCGGACCTGTGGTTCCGGGCCACTCATATGTCAGGGAAGGAGGGCTGTGATAGGACCGATAGCGGTCACTTTATGGAGGAGGAGCCTGCGACGCCCGCGCCGGCCAAGGCCGTGGCGGGTGCCGTTAGTAAAGGGGCCTCTTTAATATGTCACGAGTTCGCTGCAAAGGGGGCGTGTTTTCGCCCCATTTGCAGGTTTCGTCACGCCTGCGGAAGTTGTGGGGGAAACCATTCCGCAGCCGTGTGCCCCCGCCCCAAGAAGGGGATTGAAAAGAAAGGCTCGGGTCCCCCAAAGCCTCCCCCACCTGCTGGGGGGAAAGGGGCCCAGCCCAATTAATTTAGGGGTGCTTGAGGGTTGGTTGGGCGACTACCACCCTCGCTCGAGAGCGGCCGCTCTCTTGCTAGGTTTTTCAGAGGGATTTAGGATCCCTTATCAGGGTGTTAGGAAGGCCTTCATGTCTGACAACCTTAGGTCGGTTGTTGGTCATGAAGACATTGTTAGGGAGAAGATTGGGAAGGAGGTTGCCGAAGGCAGGGTCCTGGGGCCCTTCTCGGAGCCGCCCTTCCCGAATCTTCGTGTGTCTCCCTTAGGTGTGGTCCCCAAAAAGGCGAGTGGTGAATTTAGGTTGATTCACCATTTGTCTTTTCCAAAAGGGGAGTCAGTGAATGATTTCATTCCTGACGAGTTGTGTTCAGTCCAGTATGCATCTTTTGATGCAGCCGTGACTATGGTTAGGAAGTGTGGGGTGGGAGCCCTTATGGGTAAATGCGACATTAAGTCTGCATTCCGGCTCCTCCCCATACACCCAGACGACTTTGAGCTGTTGGGCTTCCATTTCGAGGGGGGCTATTACGTGGACAGAGCTTTGCCCATGGGGTGCTCTGTCTCGTGCTCTCTTTTCGAGAGTTTTAGCACCTTCTTGGAGTGGGCGCTCAGGAGGCAAAGTGGTCTGGGTACGGTCGTTCACTACCTTGATGATTTCCTGTTGGCGGGGCCTGCGCATTCGGAGCAATGTTTTGCTTTGATGCGGGACTTCGAAGCCCTTTGTGCTCAATTAGGGGTGCCTTTAGCCTCTGAGAAGACCGAAGGCCCCGCCACCAGGATTACCTTTCTGGGTATTGAATTGGACTCAGAGGAGCAATCTTCCAGATTGCCCCTAGAGAAGTTGGTAAAGATTAAGCGGAAGCTTGATGAGGTCCTGGGCTGCCGGAAGGTGACCCTACGGCAGCTTCAGGAATTGGCAGGCATTCTTAATTTTGCCTGTCGGGTAGTTGTTCCTGGAAGGGCTTTTTCCAGGAGGTTGTATGATGCGATGAAGGGGCTCCGTTTGCCCCATCATCGTACCCGCCTTTGCGCTGGGGTCAGGGCTGACCTCGGCGTGTGGCGGGATTTTTTGGACAGATTTAACGGGTTGTCTTTCTGGAGGCACGAGCTTCTGTTGGAAGCTGAGTTGCAGCTCTGCTCTGACGCCGCGGGGACTTGTGGTTTCGGGGTAGTGTTAGGTGACCAGTGGTGCTGGTCGGCATGGCCTCCGGAATGGAGTGCCTCTTCGTTGGTTAAGGACCTTACGTTCCTGGAGCTCTTCCCCTTAATAGTGGCCTTAGAGCTTTGGGGGGAGCAGTTTAGGGACAAGACTGTGCACTTTTGGTGTGACAACCTAGCGGTTGTCCATGTGGTGAATGCCCTGTCCTCAAAGAGCGACAGGGTCATGCGGCTTGTCCGCCATTTTGTGCACAGGTCCTTGTCGCTAAACGCATTGTTTTTGGCTAAGCATGTCCCCGGGTTAGATAACGGGGTTGCTGATGCCTTGTCCCGTGGTCAGTTGTCCAGGTTTCGGACCCTGGCCCCGTGGGCCCGAGAACTGCCAGAAGCGTTCCCCAGCCACCTCTGGAGTCTGGGAGGGATCCAGAGTGGTGGAGAGGCGAGGCATCCCGGGCTATCTCCTTGTCTGTAGCGCCCGGCACCCTCAGGGCATACCAGCGTGCAGGTAAGGAGTTTGGGGAGTTTAGGCAGGGCAGGGGTTACCAGCTTAGTTGGCCTGTCCCTGTAGAGCATTTGGCCGAGTTTTGCGTCCAACTTAGGCAGCGTGGCCTGTCAGTTAGGACAATCCGGTCCCGGTTAGCCGGCCTCGCCTTTCTGTCCAAGGCGGGGGGGTTTGCAGATCTTTCGGGTGACTTTCGCATCCGGAAGATGCTGGAGGGCTGGCTTAGGGAGCAAGCGGGGGCCCCAGGTGACACTCGTCAGCCCCTGACGGTGGAGCAGCTGTCATCAATCAACGTGGTTTTTGGCAGTCTGTGTTCCTCATTGTACGAGGCCCGTCTTTTCAGGGCAGCGGCTTGTGTCATGTTCTTTGGGGCCCTTCGGGTCAGCGAGGCCATGGCTTCGTCTCAGGCTGACACTTCGCTCCGGGCCTTCCAGTTCGCTGATCTGGCCTTTAGACAAGGGGGGGTGTCCCTTGTAGTGAGAAGGTCTAAAACGGATCAGCTGCACAGAGGGGTTGCCTTACAACTTAGTGCGGCCACCGACCAGTCGGTGTGTCCGGTGGCCGCCCTACGGCTTTATTGTGGTATGAGGGGGTCAGGTCAGGGGTACCTGTTTAGGCATTGTGACGGTACCCCTCTGACCCGTTTCCAATTCTGGGCTTTAGTATCTAGGGCAATGGCCCAGGTGGGCATGGATCCCGCCGGTTATGGAACGCATTCGTTCCGTATCGGCGCCGCCACTAGTGCGGCACTTTCTGGTTTCCCGGCCCATCGGATTCGGGAGATCGGCCGCTGGCGGTCAGCGGCATATTTGGGTTATGTTAGGCCCGCTGAGGATCCCAGGCAGGGCTTAGGCTAGGTAACCTCTCTGTGTCTGTGTCCTCTTGCAGGTCCCCAGGCTAACATGAAACCGACGGCGCTGCTGTGTGGCCACAGCATGATTTTCTGGGCCGGCCGCGCGGCAGCCAGGAGCGCCATCGGGACCCACCTGTCCCTGGGGCGGTGGGTCAACTTCACCTGGATGGGCCGGAGAGGTATGCGGTGGGAGGGTCTCCTACCGGCGTTGCTGGGCGGTCAGCATTCTGTGGCTGCGCCCGGCAATATGGGGGGCGGCTCCTGGAGTCGCGCCCAAAGGGGTCTGGGTGGGCAGCGTCCTGTGGCCGCACCCAGGTGGCTGGTATTGCACTTAGGTGGCAATGACCTGTGCATACTGGGAGGCCTGGCGCTGCTCATCCAGGCACGCGAAGACCTGCGAAGGCTTCGTGAGGTCTGGCCCACCACGCAAGTGGTGTGGTCAGAAATATTACCTAGGCTTGTGTGGAGGGATGCCTCTTCCCTTAGGGCCATTCACCGGGCTAGGCGACGGGTGAATAGGGCTATGGGCAAAACGGTTAGAGAATTGGGTGGAGTGGTAATACCTCATCCCCTTATATCAATAGATAAGCCATGGCTCTACCGTGATGATGGCGTTCACCTGTCTGACCAGGGGAACGCCATCTTCTTACAGGACCTGCAGCGGTCTCTGCGTGAGCTGGCGCAGCTAGAGGGGGGGTCGGGGGGCCAAGATAGAGATCTGACCCCCGCTCCTGTGGCAGGTTAGGGGCGGAAAATTGGGTGGTTTAGCAACCGCGCGTTCTCCCTTGGGCATCTTTGGGGATGATTGACAGGTTCTCCGCAAGCTCATGGAGGGAGTTTCTGCCTGAGCAGCTGGGGGGAACCTGTCTTTGGGTCCTACACCTTTAATTCCCCGATTCGGGTTAGCCGGTGGGACCCCCCTCATGCACAGCATGGCAGAAAAGGTCACAGGTGACGGCCTGGCCCTCACCTGGACCTTGCATCGAGATACGCCCATGAGTTGCCCAGGAATGTTTGCTGGCATACGTCATTTCCGCCCCGGAAGTATTTGTTTGACCCTGCAGGTCCAGTTCCGGGTCATAGTTGTTTATGCTAATTTATGCAAAATATTTGAATAAATTATGCAAATTTATGTTAATAAAAATGACCCAATTTTAAATCCAGCTCTGGTGTCCGTGTCGTTACTCCGTCTCTCCAGCAAGGGCAGCGCCGGACTTACCCGGCAGGCAGGCTTTGCTGGAGGGACCGGGAGACACGGTCCCTCATGGTGGCCGCCATTTTGGATCCCGGGCGAAGTCTCGCGATGCGAGACTTCGCTCGGGAGATCAGGGCCTGATTGGCCAAGGCCCTGATCGGTCCGGGCGGGGCCTGCTTGCCCTATATAAGGGCGAGCAGGCCCGAGGCTCTTCCTTTTCGCCCGGACCGAGCTACTGAGCAGACACCCGCCCGCCCTCCACTATTTTGCAGTGTGCTTCGGGGTCGCCCTTAGGGGGCCGAATGGGAATTTTTTGCAGTTCTGCCTCTTAGCTGAGCTGTTTTTTCGCCCATTCCACACTGGGGTGATGGATGTGCGGTTAGGGGGTGCTTGCATTAATTAGGTTAATTGGCTTACCTTTGGTCATTTGGGTAGGCAGGTTAGGGGCGGAAAATTGGGTGGTTTAGCAACCGCGCGTTCTCCCTTGGGCATCTTTGGGGATGATTGACAGGTTCTCCGCAAGCTCATGGAGGGAGTTTCTGCCTGAGCAGCTGGGGGGAACCTGTCTTTGGGTCCTACACCTTTAATTCCCCGATTCGGGTTAGCCGGTGGGACCCCCCTCATGCACAGCATGGCAGAAAAGGTCACAGGTGACGGCCTGGCCCTCACCTGGACCTTGCATCGAGATACGCCCATGAGTTGCCCAGGAATGTTTGCTGGCATACGTCATTTCCGCCCCGGAAGTATTTGTTTGACCCTGCAGGTCCAGTTCCGGGTCATAGTTGTTTATGCTAATTTATGCAAAATATTTGAATAAATTATGCAAATTTATGTTAATAAAAATGACCCAATTTTAAATCCAGCTCTGGTGTCCGTGTCGTTACTCCGTCTCTCCAGCAAAAAAAACCCAAGCCCCAAATGTAATCCTAGGCTGCCTCAGCAATTGTATAGAGCTTAAAACCAAGATAAGTTATTGCTCCTCTTTTTTCTGCATTGATCAGATTATTCTTAGAATATTGTTTCAAAACACAGGATAGGACCTTATGAGTTTAAATTACAAGGAAGTACAGTGATCCCTCGTTTTTCACGGGGGATGCGTTCCAAGACTACACATGAAAAAAGGAATTTCCGTAAAGTAGAGGAAGGATTTTTAAAAAATTTAACGAGTTTTTGAACTTTTAAAACCCACCCTTTGCATTAAACAGTCATTCTATAATGTTTCTCACCTGGAACTACATGTGATATCCTACCAGTTTCTTTAATAGAGTACAGTATGTATGTATGTATGTATGTATGTATGTATGTATGTATGTATGTATGTGTGTATGTATTTATTTATTTAGTCCAATACAAATTGAAAGTTAAAGAGAATAAAAACATGTAGTAACAAATATCAGGGAAAGGATAGAAGAAAAGATATGAGAATAGAATACGTCAATGAAGATATGAGAATAGAATACGTCAATGAAGATATGAGAATAGAATACGTCAATGAAGAGTAGAGGAAAGGATATATGAATGGGAGAAAATATATATAAAATATAGGAGAGACAATTGGACAGGGGACAGAAGGCACACTAGTACTGTAGAAAAAATTTATGAATTTTTAGTGGATTTAAAATTTTTAATGGATTTAATGGATTTAAGCCCCCTTTGAAAACCCATGAAGTCGCGAATCCTCAGAAGATGAACCACGAAGTAGCGAGGGACTACTGTATATATTTTTTGTTGAGTATCTACAGTTTAAAAAATAATAATAAAAGCAATTTAGTGGTGGAACAGACTGCCTTATAAGATGATAGTCTTTTGTTCACTGAGGGTCTTTAAAACAAGGCTGAATGGACATCTGTGATACTAACAGATCCTTTCACTAAGCAACACGTTTTCTATAAGATTGCTCTCTTATACATATACAAAGAAGAAATCTGGAAAGATTAGGTGGACCATTAGCTTTTCTCCTATTTGTTTAGAGCCCCTGACACACGACCTTTTCTAAAATTGAGTCCTGTGGGTCCAAAATAATTGCAAAGACTGTGGAAATATGGAAAGGACAGCTTTTATTTTATTTGTTTGTTTGTTTGTTTGTTTTGTCCAATACACAATAATACACAATTAGGGTTATAGAGGATATAATCAGGTAGAATGTATTAAAGGGGGAATAGAAGAGAAAATAAAGGAGTGAAATATAACTATGAGAGAATAGCAGAAAAAGATATAGGGATCGAAGAGAAGATATATGAGATATCGGAGAGACAATAGGACAGGGGACGGTAGGCACTCTGGTGCACTTATATACGCCCCTTACTGACCTCTTAGGAACTTGGTGATGTCAACCGTGGATAGTCTAAGGATAATGTATTGGGGGCTAGGGGATGATACTACAGAGTCCGGTAGTGAATTCCATGCTTCGACAACTAGATTACTAAAGTCATATTTTTTCAGTCAAGTTTGGAGCGGTCAAAATTAAGCTTGTATCTGTTGTGGGCTCTTGTGTTGTTGTGGTTGAAGCTGAAGTAGTCTTTGACAGGCAGGACGTTGCAGCATATGATCTTGTGGGCAATACTTAGATCATGTTTGAGGCGTCTTAGTTCTAAGCTTTCTAGACCCAGGATAGTAAGTCTAGTTTCGTAGGGTGTTCTGTTACGGGTAGAGGAGTGAAGAGCTCTTCTGGTGAAGTATCTCTGGACATTTTCAAGGATGTTAATGTCTGAGATGTGGTATGGGTTCCAAACAGATGAGCTGTATTCTAGGATGTGTCTGGCAAAAGTTTTGTAAGCTCTGGTAAGTAGTGTGAGATTGCCAGAGCGGAAGCTACGTAGGATTAGATTAACATCTCTTAAAGCCTTCTTGGCGATGTTGTTGCGATGGACTTAAGTCTTTATTTATTTATTAGTACTCCGAGGTCCTTGACCAAGTGGGGATTATCTGTGATAATTGGTTGATTCAGAGAATGCATTATCAAATGATGGGAAATTAGCATCTTCTGGTCAAATTAGTGAGAGGTATGAGCTCCCAAAAAAATTGGGATTGAGTTCCTTGCATACAAGGTTTGCTTCACAGTCCTGCTGATATCTTGATCCTGGAAAAATAACAGCTTGAAAGCAGGTTCTAATTAGGGATGCTACTCACATTAACAAAAATACCCTACTGTCGAGGGTCATCAATTTATTGGGTTTCTAGCTGTGTCCAAATAAACACTGCCCCCTTCAGACCTTTTTACTCAGCCTGATAAGATTGGAAGTAGGAAAAACAGAGTTGAAAATATTAAGGACAAGGTTCTCTGAATGGTTCCATGCCTCTTATTCACACTCACATATTTTGGTTTAGCAGATTAGCAGGATAGGATCGCATATGCCACATGCTTTCATGGAGCAATTAATTCAGACATTCTATTGCCATTGAATTAATTTTAAAAATGTAGCCAAAATTGGTGCTTCTCCAAAGTGTTGGACTGCAGTCCCCTAAATTCTTGCCCAACTTGACCAATGATTAAAGGTGAGCAGAGTAGCTTTTAATGTCTTCTGATCAATGCAGTATAACCACATTTTCCTCCAAAATCCTTCAATAGTTAAAACCTAACTAGTATTTTAAGAAAGCCGATAACTCTATCAAATTTGAGCTAAATCTGTTGTGTAATTATTTTAGCCGCTACAGTTATTCATCTTGAAGGTTGCCGTGTACAACATACAACAAATTCTGAATCAACTCCATCGCAAAAAAATTATACTATTTATTTCAAATGTATCCAATACTTTCTTTTCCATTATTATAGTGCTGCTGAAGTGGAGAATCAAAGAAACAGAAATGTTACTAGTAGGTAAGTTAATCTTCTATGTATTCCTTCTTCTGTATTTTCCAACCTACACTACAGTTCGCAATAGAGTTTCATCTTTGCCAGTAAACAGATTTTTCTTCTTCTTTCAGGTAGCTTGAAAAGATGAGGCAATTTTCTTTTCATAGAATTCCTTTGCATTAAATCAAAAGTACCAGATGGCAAATAGTTCATTTCCTTTTGGGATAAGTCTTGTACATTTCCATCTCATTATATGGGGTTATAATGTCCTTCGCTTCTAAATTAAACATAGGATGAAATTCTACATTCACCCATACACACCTATAATGTTACAAATGTATTCACAGGAAAGAGTCATACTAGAGATTACAAAGGAGCTTATCAATAGCCACCCATGGGCAGAGATGTCCACCATATTTCAGGCTACTGACCACCCTAGGTCTTTGAGTGGTATTTGAGGAGAGTTCTCCAAAAGGGAGTGGGATTAAGGGGGGAACTTTGATTACAATTAGCTTTTAAAAAATTACAAATTTTCTTGCCCTCATTAGCTACCAAACTTTCTGAGAACCTCCAACTTTTTTTTTTTTTACTGGTATGGCAGCAACCCAGGTGTCCGTAAATTCAGGAAATATAATTTTCCTGTGGTTGCTGATATCTCATGGTCATCATTTGTACATGAATAACCTCCAGGAAACAGTACTTCCTACGGTAATTGAGCAAGTGCTGGGTTCCTTCCTCCCTCTCTCCCTCTTGGAGCTGCTGCAAGAAAGAAAGAAAGAAAGAAAGAAAGAAAGAAAGAAAGAAAGAAAGAAAGAAAGAAAAGAAAAGAAAAGAAAAGAAAGAACTCAGAAAGTGAAGCTGTTTCATCAAACTAATAATGTTTACTTGGTTATCACTACTTGGTGGCAAGCAAAAAGCTATTTATATTTTTAAGCTTATTTTGGTAAACAGTTCTCTGATAGGCAGATTGAACTGAAGCAGGTATGTGAAGTATCTCTTGATAGTTTAGAAAGGGCAAGTTCTGATATACCTCAACAGCACTTCTCATAAATCAGCCACAGATAAGCTCATTGTGTTTTTCAAGAGTTGACTGAAACTCACCAGTTCAGGTTTGTGGATCTGATAATTCTCTAAAAGGGATCACCAGTAATTATCTCATGGAGTTTCCCAGATGCAAGCTACAATCCCCGAGTTTAGAAAGAGTCCACTATTTAGTCTTGACAGCACTGAGGTTCTGGTTTATGTTAGCCATACACCATAGTTCCTCTCAAACTTGAATTTTCAAGTGATTTATAAGGCAGCCCAAGACTTTTATCATTACTGAAGCATAAATAGAGCAGTGTGGCTCTTTTTGAACAAGAGCCATACATAGATTCATACCTACATACCTACATACCTACCTACCTACCTACATACATACATACATACATACATACATACATACATACATTTATTTTGTCAATCAATTATAGGGTGGTAATTTGTACAAATAAAACATTAGATAAGTAATAATAAAAAGTAACAAAAGAAGACAATCGGACAGGGACGGTAGGCATAGTGCTGCGCTTATGCAGGCCCCCTTACAGACCTCTTAGAAAGGAGGAGAGGTCAATTATAGATAGTCTAACTTTAAGGTTAAAGGTTTTGGGGTTAGGAGTAGAAACCACAGAGTCAGGTAGTGCATTCCAGGCGTTGATTACTCTGTTGCTGAAGTCATATTTTTTGCAGTCAAGTTTGGAGCGGTTGACATTTAGTTTAAACCGATTTCGTGCTCGTGTGTTGTTGCGGTTGAAGGTGAAGTAGTCGCTAACAGGGAGGACATTTTGGTATATGATTTTATGAACTATAATTAAGTCAGAACAGAGACAATGCAGTTGTAAGTTGTCTAATCAAGGAATTTCAAGTCTGGCGGAGTAAGGTATTTTGTTGTGAGAAGAGGAGTGAAGGACTCTTCTTGTGAAATATTTCTGGACTCTCTCAATTGTGTTGATATCAGATATGCAATGTGGGTTCCATACAGATGAGCTACATCAAGAATTTTCCTAAAAATGCGAGTTCCGGGTGTATTTATAAATGAAGAGGCAACAGTCATTGTGATATCTGGAAGGTTTAAAATTTATTAAAAACTACTAAAATTAATTAAGCTTTCATCAGTCCTCTACTAATGTCATCAGAATGTTAAAATCCCCATTGAAGACAGTTGATTTTATATGATCTGCTCACTTTGCTCATTGCCCGTGTCATAGGCCCACACCCTTCCTTCCCTCCTGTAATTAGCCTTGTTGTTGCTAGCATAGTCATGTAAACATGATTAATGTAAACATGACTAAACATACATATATATATACACATACATACATACATACTTCTGCCGCACGACTCCCAGCGACCAGTTAGGTCCCACAGAGTTGGCCTTCTCCGGGTCCCGTCGACTAAACAATATCATTTGGCGGGACCTAGGGGAAGAGCCTTCTCTGTGGTGGCCCCGAACCTCTGGAACCAGCTCCCCCCGGAGATTAGGTTTGCCCCCATCCTCCTTGCCTTTCGCAAACTCCTTAAAACCCATCTGTGCCTTCAGGCATGGAAGAATTGAGACATTTCCCCCGGGCTTATATAGTTTTATGTATGGTATGCTTGCGCTGTATGGTTTTAAATTAATGGGTTTTTAGATACTTTTTAAATATTAGATTTGTTTATTGTACACTGTTTTACTATTGTTGTGAGCCGCCCCGAGTCTGTGGAGAGGGGCGGCATACAAATCTAATTAATAATAATAATAATAATAATAATAATAATAATAATAATAATAATAATAATAATACATATACAGTGATCTCTTGGTTAGCGCGGGGGTTACGTTCCAAGACCTCCCGCGCTAACCGATTTCCGCGTTATACTGGATGTGGAAGTAAAACCACCATCTGCGCATGTGCGCCATTTTTTTCATGGCCGCACATGCGCAGATGGTGGAGTTTGCGTGTGGGCGGCGGGGAAGACCAAGGGAAGATTCCTTCAGCCGCCCAACAGCTGATCTGCTCCGCAGCGCGGAAGCAGCGAGGAGCCGAAGATGGGGTAAAGGCAAAGGGGAAACCCCATCTTCGGCTCCTCGCTGCTGCCGCGCTGCGGAGCGGATCAGGTGTTGGGTGGCTGAAGGAACCTTCCCTTGGTCTTCCCGCCAGATCACTTGCCGCTTGCCGCTTGCCAGTCCACGCCCCCCTGGATGAGCGGCCCCGCATGGCCCCAGCGCCGGACTCCGTTGCCGAACGCCGAAACCGGAAGGGGCGAGGTGGGGGAGAACGGGAGGCTCAGCATTCCGTCAGTCGCAGCGCTGGCTGTCAACTTTTCTTTTTAGCACTGGGGAGGCAAGTCAGCTCCTGCCCAGTTTTAAAAAGAAAAGTTGACAGCCAGCGCTGCGGCTGATGGAATGCTGAGCCTCCCGTTCTCCCCCACCTCGTCCCTTCCGGTTTCGGCGGTTTCGCAGCGCTGGCTGTCAACTTTTCTTTTTAGCACTGGGGAGGCAAGTCAGCTCCTGCCCAGTTTTAAAACGAAAAGTTGACAGCCAGCGATTGTTCCGCTGCCGCCAGCATGGCCTGTTCCCTGAATGGAGACCGCCGGCCGCTCAATCGGGCCGGCAGGGAACAGAATGGAGCGTTCCGCGGCGGGGCTGGGGGAGCCGAGCCCAGCCCCGTGACATTCGCTTTCCTGCCACCCGCAGCCGAGTGATCCTGGGCTCCTTCGCAACCTCGGAGAGCTTCCTGGGCATGAAAGCTCACGAAAACCAGGAAGCTCTCTGAGGTTGCGAAGGAGCCCACGATCACTCGGCTGCAGGCGGGAGGAAGGCGAATGCCACGGGGCTGGGCTCGGTTCCATCCTCGGCTCCCCTCCTACCAGCCCCGCCGCGGAACGCTCCATTCTGTTCCCTGCCGGCCCGATTGAGCGGCCGGCGGTCTCCATTCAGGGAACAGAATAAAAAAAAATATATTTTTTAATATTTTATTTTTTTAAATAATATTTTTTGAAAAACCGCGTTGCAGCGTTTCGCGCTAATCGAGAACGCGCAAGTCGAGGGACCACTGTATACACACATACAAGGTAAAGATTCCCCTCGGACATATGTGCTGGTCGTTCCTGATTCTAAGGAACGGTGCTCATCTCCATTTCAAAGCCGAAGAGCCAGCACTGTCCGAAGACTTCTCTATTGTCATGTCGCCGGCATGACTAAACATGAAAGAGGCAGAGAACACTATTACCTTCCCACCGAAGTTGGTCCCTATTTTTTTACTTGCATTTTTTACATGCTTTTGAACCACTGGGTTGGCAGAAGCTCACCCTGTTACGTGGCACTAGCAGTTCAAACCATTAAGCTGCCAACCTTTCGATGGACAAGCTCAGTATGTTAACCACCGAGCCAGCGCATCCCTTACATTACATACATAAATCCCCTTTCATCCATGCGTATAGGCAAAAATGCACAGCATATAGGATGAAAGGGATGACATTCAATTTCTTATTCAGTGTTTGTTTTCGTGTGGGTTTGTGTGCCATGCAGAGAAATCTCAGATTAGAATATTACATATGCTATGCATATTCTCACAAACTCAGTGCCGCATATTTTAAAATCTGCATATTGTTTTAGAATTACCTCTCACTGAATTTAATGGAACTTATCTCAGGTAAGCAGCGCTAATTTTTCAGACAATACATCTTAATTCTCAAAATTCTCAAAACTGTGAATGCAATCCTCCATCTCCAACTTTTATACACTATCTTTTTGGTGTTTTAAGACAGAGATTGTGTTTAATGTCCATCCTAGTTGTGTAGGCCAATCATAAAATCAATCAAGTCCTAAGAGAATGCTGAGCCTGCAATATTGATTTGTTATAAATCTATGTTATAAATACCATTTGTCTAAGTAGGAGCTCCATTTAATTGCAAATGGTTAGATCTAAGGCTAAAATGGCAAGCAACATTTCTTTATCAACTTGTCAAAAGCCACTCTGAAAATCCCTTGCACCTCCAGCAAGGAAAATGTATCCAAAGATAAAATGATTTGTAGAATTACTGAGTGAATGGCAAGAAAAAATTGAAAGAAAGGGGAAAGGAAAGATGTTACTGAGAAATAATGCACTTGGGGAAAAGGAATCCTCAATCTGAGTATTGTATTGGCAGTTCTGTGTTAGCAAAAACTTCAGAAGAAAAGGATTTAGGGGTAGTGATTTCTGACAGTCTCAAAATGGGTGAGCAGTGTGGTCGGGCAGTAGGGAAAGCAAGTAGGATGCTTGGCTGCATAGCTAGAGGTATAACAAGCAGGAAGAGGGAGATTGTGATCCCGCTATATAGAGCGCTGGTGAGATCACATTTGGAATACTGTGTTCAGTTCTGGCGACCTCACCTACAGAAAGATATTGACAAAATTGAACTGGTCCAAAGACGGGCTACAAGAATGGTGGAAGGTCTTAAGCATAAAACATATCAGGAAAGACTTAATGAACTCAATCTGTATAGTCTGGAGGACAGAAGGAAAAGGGGGGACATGATCGAAACATTTAAATATGTTAAAGGGTTAATTAAGGTCCAGGAGGGAAGTGTTTTTAATAGGAAAGTGAACACAAGAACAAGGGGACACAATCTGAAGTTAGTTGGGGGAAAGATCAAAAGCAACATGAGAAAATATTATTTTACTGAAAGAGTAGTAGATCCTTGGAACAAACTTCCAGAAGACGTTGTAGATAAATCCACAGTAACTGAATTTAAACATGTCTGGGATAAACATATATCCATCCTAAGATAAAATACAGAAAATAGTATAAGGGCAGACTAGATGGACCATGAGGTCTTTTTCTGCCGTCAGACTTCTATGTTTCTAAATAGCTGTCCCGAAAAGACAAATAGGGATGAGTTGTGTAAAGATACTGCCATGATAATCATATCTAATTAGGTTAAGTGTTCTGATTAATAATTCACCATGTTAGTGAGAGAGAGTAAAGGGATTTTTCCAAAGAAGAAACTTCTGTAGTATATAACACACAGTAGTTGTTTTAAGCATATTAAAATCAATTGCTTTAAAACGCATCATCTTGTGTTGTTGTTTATTGCCATATCCTTTGGGTTTCTTCAATTATTATTACTTTTTACCCTTTACCGGGTAGCGGATCAAGAATATTAGGAAAAGGTCTTCCATGTTACAGGGGGAATTAGTTTAAATAGCACTTAGCCAAAAAGAAATAGCAGCCCATAATCTTTGAAGTTCATTATAGCTCTGAGCATACTGTTTTGCATCCCAGATTAAAGGATTTTCAAAACTAACTTGATTGTCTGTCACGGTTGAACTACATATTAGTTGGCTAAGCTAAGTATCAAATATGGGAAATTAGTTGCCATTAAAAGCTTGCTCGCGGCAGTTCATTTCTCATCAGCCAAGCTGTGTGAGCCTCCTGCTGTGGACATGAACATTAGCTTACTAAATACTTTTGCTAATCAGATGCTGCTTTACTAACAGATATACCCAAATTTAAGGAAGAAGAGAAAGAAAGGCAACAGGGAATAAGATTAATATGCTTCTGGTTATCCAAAAGGTTAACACAATCTCTTCTTGGATGCCTTTTTTAAAAGGATGCATTTATTGTTATGCTGCTCACAAGTCACAAGTCTTACTGGTATTTTGATTTAAATGGATGGAAATTATTATTTTATTTTTGTCTCTTATTTTGCTTTTTTAAAATAATGTTTTCTTATCTGAACTCCACCCAAAGTTGTTGGGAGTCAGGCAAATTTAATTAACTAATAATAATATTTTTTTTAAAAAAAATATGGATAGTGGACCTGGAATGCTTGGCTGCATAGCTAGAGGTATAACAAGAGGGGGATTGTGATCCTGCTGTATAGAGCACTGGTGAGACCACATTTGGAATACTGTGTTCAGTTCTGGAGATTTCACTTACAAAAAGATATTGACAAAATTGAACCGGTCCAAAGACGGGCTACAAGAATGGTAGAAGGTCTTAAGCATAAAATATATCAGGAAAGACTTAATGAACTCAATCTGTATAGTCTGGAGGACAGAAAGAAAAGGGGGGACATGATCGAAACATTTAAATATGTTAAAGGGTTAAATAAGGTTCAGGAGGGAAGTGTTTTTAATAGGAAAGTGAACACAAGGGGACACAATCTGAGGTTAGTTGGGGGAAAGATCAAAAGTAATGTGAAAAAATATTATTTTACTGAAAGAGTAGTAGATCCTTGGAACAAACTTCCAGCAGACGTGGTTGGTAAATCCACAGTAACTGAATTTAAACATGCCTGAAATAAATATATATCCATCCTAAGATAAAATACACAAAATAGTATAAGGGCAGACTTGATGGACTGTGAGGTCTTTTTCTGCTGTCAATCTTCTATGTTTCTATGAAACAGCAGAAGAAAAGAGAAAGTACTAGAAAAGGTAACAATAGACAAAGACCTGCAAATAGAATAACTTTGACAAAAGAAAGCAAAGATGGTGCTAATAATAATAGGTACCTTGGCTGCAATCCCAAAACAACTAGAGCACCAATGGTGGGACAATGGGGGTCTTCAGAAATTTCTTTGGAGCAGGGAATGACAGGCTTCTGAAATTGTGCGGTGAGGACTTCACTGTGATGAGAAGGGAACTAACATTTCTGAGATGGATTCAGGTCAGGCCTAAATCAAGGCAGTTTGCTGAATTAGTTCTCTTTGAAACCGGACTGATTAGAACCAGGGCTGTCTTAACAGCATTAAGGGCCCTGGGCAAAGTGTACTGGGGTGCCTACAACAACTACTCACAGGAATAAAAATTTAAATGGTCGATAAAATTACCCATATATTTGCATGTTAGTATTAATTTTAAAATGCAGTAAAATGTAATAAATACCATATTTTTCAGAATATAAGATGCACCATAGCCTGCGGAGAGGGGCGGCATACAAATCTAATTAATAATAATGATGATGATGATGATGAAGAAGAAGAAGAAGAAGAAGAAGAAGAAGAAGAAGAAGAAGAAGAAGAAGAAGAAGAAGAAGAAAACTTTTAATTTTGGGGGAAGAAAATGGGGGTGGGTGGGGAAATCTACCTACCAAGTATTCATCTGGCTAGCGTCCTTAGTCTGCTCAGCTTCAGCACATTATTTTATCTCCTGGTGAAAAAACCTTTTTCAGAGGGAGTAGGAATGAAAGCAAGCCTGCAAACATTTAGGGCAGGAAAAACTGTTTCGTAGGGAGTAGAAATAAAAATAATGCTGCAAGCCACGTTAACACCACGTTAAGGCTGAAAAAGCCTTTTTCAGAGGGAGTAGGAATGAAAACAAGCCTGCAGAGACTTGGGGCAGGAAAAAACCTTCTTTGGAGGGAGTAGGAAACCAAGAAGATCATTAGCACCTTAACGCCTGGGGAATAAAAAGCTTTGGAAAAAGCTACATTTGGAATATAAGATGCACCCAAATTTTCAGCCTCTTTTAGGAAGAAAAAAAGGTGCATCTTATATTCCAGGGATTGCACAGCAGGTAGACTGCAGGCCGTTGAAGCTGACAGTAGATCTATAGGTCAGTGGTTCAAATCTCATCACCAAAGGTTGACTCAGCCTTCCATTCTTCCAAGGTGGGTAAAATGAGGACCTGGATTATGGGGGCAATATGTTGGCTCTATTAAAAATGCTATTGCTAACATGTTGTAAGCTGCCCTGAGTCTAGGGAGAAGGGCGGCATAAAAATCAAATAAAATAAATAAATAAATAAAATAAATTCCAAAAATACAGCATGTTGCTGCATTTATATGATACAAGGTGCATTGAAGGGTTAACATACATGGATTAGTATGGGACCCCTTACTCATGGGGCTCATGGGCAAGTGTCTAATAGGGTCATGCATTAAGACAGCCCTGAGTGGGAGAAGAGGGCAATTACTTTTCACATTGGCTTTGGTTGACTATCTTCATGAAATAAATGAAACAAGCAACAAATAGTAGCATTATTTGTTCACTTAGACTCCATGTTACAGATCACCTAAAGTTCAGATAATATCCAGTGGCAAAAATTCAGAGAACCCAAAAAGGGTGGAAATACTTTACAGAACAGTAGGTAACCAAAATAGGATTTACGTCCTGGAATTAACCAGATTAACTGGACTTCTTAATGTTTTATGTACTAGTGAGTCCACTAGTACATAATACTAGCAGCAAAATAGTGAGGTGCCAGTTGTCTACAGAGAAATTCAAAATTTTGCAAAAATAAGAAATACATATTAACAGCAAAATATTTTTTTAAAAGCCCAGGGAGTAGTAAGCATATGCCCCCTGGCCATGGAATCGTGGTTAGTTTGAGTGAGGAGAAATTAAATGAGAATGGCTGGAATCCTAAACAAATGATCTTGTGCTTTTTTAAATTTCAGATGCCAGTCATCTCCCATTTTTTAAAGAACAAAAACCTCTAAAGAGAATATTAACCAGCATAAGGGAAATGTCGCTTTTAAAATAATCAAGAATGTTTGAGTGCATTGTTAACATTTCAAAATAAAGAGATATTCACAGAAACTTAAAACTTTACACACATACATGTGTGTGTGTGTATTGATGATTGATTGATAGATTGGAACTAGGCATCCACTGCTCACTTTCATTAAATCTCAAAGAAAGTGAGATTTAGAAGTTGCCCCGAGCAGGAAGGAAGGAGTAACTAGTCTGCTCTGCAGAAAAAAAAATGGTGAGAAATACAAGGATAGTAAGATGAAACAGTGAATAAAATCTGGTTATTTCCCTCCCTGCCAATTCCCTCAGGAAACAAACCCAACTGTGGGTAGCAGAGCCCAACCAATTTTGTACACATTTGGATAGTCCCGGATGGGATAAAAAAGGAACTAGTTAGCACTAATGTACCTAAGGGCTACTTAAGCCTGTTACACATGTGGGCTGGAGAGGAAACGAAGGCAATTTCACAGAGACAGCACAGGAGAGAGAGAGAGACAGAAGATATTGCTAAGAAATGCTTGGTGCAAGGGCAGTTTGGTTAAGTGCACGACCATAAAATAGTGCCAAAAATTGTTCATTATCTCTTCCTGCTTTTCTTAACAATGGTCAGCCTGAGACCAAAGAAATGGCTTTTAAAACAATTTTCAAAGGAGAAGAATATTTCAGTGACATATATGTGGGTAGGCTCCCCACCCTTAATTGCAACGTGCTTTATAACCTACTTGACTTCCCTCACTTCAGTTAAATCCCACAGGTGAATATCCAAACAAGTCTTCCATAAAACCATTTTTAGACCACAGCATGTGAATAGCCAAAAATGCTAAATAACTAAGGAGAAGCATTTCAGCAACGTAAACCATGCCATTCACCCATATATACATCTCATAGCTAGATAAATATAAGGGGGGCATCTGTTTAAGGGTTATGTTCTTTTTCATTAAAAATATATTTTTTTTAAAAAAATATTTCAGTCTGAGATGAAAAAAGCCACAAATGCCATTCTTCAAAAGAAACCCCAAAGGAAGGGGCGTGCATAAGTGCACTAGAGTGCCTTCCACCCCCTGTCCTATACCCTTCTCCTGTACTGCTCTCCTATACCATACTTCTTTTCCTATATTTCTTCTATTCTTTCATTGTTATATTTTATTCCTATTTCTTCTCTTCTATTCTTTCCTATGAATGACTGACTGACTGACTGACTGACTGACTGACTGACTGAATGAATGAATAAATAAATAAATAAATTCCAATTTACTTTGAAATGGAGAGTCCTCCATTTATGACCATAGCTGGGACCAGAATTTCTATTGCTAAGCAAGGCATTTATTAAGTGAGTCACATCACATCTTATTTTCAAACTTTTTTGCCTGCTTGTTAAACAAATGACTGCAATTATTAAATGATGCACACAGTTATTAAATGAATCCTGCTTCCCCCATCAATTTTGCTTCTCAGGAGCCAGCTGGAAAGGTCACAAATGGTGATCACATGACTTTAGGATACTGCAATCCATCATTCATTGATTCATTGATCATCGATTCATCGATTCATCCATTCATCGATTCATCCATTCATCGATTCATCCATTCATCCATCCATTCATTCATTCATTCATTCATTTATTTATTTATTGGACTTTTATGCCGCCCCTCTCTGAGGACTCAGGGCGGCTTACAATATATAATGAAAAATATACAATATCTTAGATCCCATTAATTAATTTAATTGGTCTTCGGAGAGGGATGGCACACAAATCTAATAAATTATTATTATTATTAAATTATTAATTTAAAAGTCTAAAAAACCCCAAAACCATTAAAAAACCAGTCATTCCATTCACTCAACATTTTCTCAACACATTCGTTGACCAGGGGGCAAGAATCTAATGGCCCCAATCCTGGCGGCATAAATGAGTCTTAAGGCTCTTTCAGAAGGCAAGGGCAGTACGAATCTCCAGGGAGAGCTGATTCCAGAGTGCCGGGGCCCCCACAGAGAAGGCTCTTCCCCCTGGTCCCACCAAGCGTCATTGTCTAGTTGACGGAGCCTGGAGAAGGCCGACTCTGTGGGACCTAACCGGTGGCTGGGATTCATGCGGCAGATGCTGGTCCCGCAGGTATTCTGGCCCGATGCCATACCGTCATAGATACATGCTGGTTGCCAACTGCTGAATTTTGATCATGTGACCATGGAGATGTTGTAAATGCAAGGACCAGTCATAAGACCCTTTTTTCAGTGCCATTACTTCAAATCAGTTGCTAAACCTATAAGTCAGAGGTGGGTTCCTTCTGGTTCAGACCAGTTCTATAGAACCGGTTCTATAGAACCGATAGCAGGAAATTTCCCCCACTTGCTGAACCAGCAGCATGTCACGCTGTGTATTGCCAGCCCAGAGACATTCAGAGACAGATAGTTAACACTATGTATGTTAGTCAGCTCCACCCATTATGATGTAAAATCATGCCTATCATACATGCATCACTTCCTTTCTTCTCCAGAAGAATCCATCTTCCTTCTTTTGTCTTCAAAGATGTAGCACGCATAGAAATTGCCTCTGAAAGGCATTAGATATATTTTCTTATTTTTTAATAAAAGTAACTTCGTTTGAAAGCTATTTCTCTACTTTAATCCATCGACTCTCAGATTTGATTTATTGTAGTCCACGCGGGCTATAATTTATCTACTAAATCTGTCACAGCAATGGCCGGCTGGACATGCCCCTGAACCGGTTAACTTGGTGGTGCCGCCATCTTGTTTTTCCTTCTGCGCACACAGAGAAGCTGGTTTTTTTGCTTCTGTACATGCGTAAAAGCTGGGTGCCCACACAGTTTGTGAGGAAACGAACCGGCAGAACTCATGCCAGTTATAAGTTGATCTTAGCAAGGTATCCCTAAGACACTCTTCTCTGCGTATGGTGAATTTAGCATCTGTTGAAAGCTCTGCATTAACTGTAACATCTGCCATTGAGGCTAGACAAACAATATCACATATAGGCTGGAAAAATAAGCTGAATTGTTTGTTTTTTTGGTAGCACAGTGTTTTCAGGAGCCTGAAAGACAATTGCTTCCTTGCAAACACAAGACAGATTAAATAAACCACATTTTGTCCTCTTTGCCATCTGCCCTTTGCTTACTTTAGTTTAAGCTCCATGACTAAGCTTTCCTATATGACATGATGAGAAGTTGGAGACTGCTGATTTTCCTGCTCGGGCCTGTGAGGCCTGTAATGAATTTGGAGACTCCGAATTGCATGATGGAAAGGGAGAGAATCAGAAATTAGTAACTGTATAATAAATAGCTTCCTATGCCAAATGACAGGTGTAGACCTTGAATGAACAAAATGTGATGTCTTGGGATTAGGGGAAAGTGTAATCTGCACTTTTCAGTAAAATAATGTATAACCAGCTAGAATTTTAATCTGGAATGGTGCCAAAATGACTTTCTTTTATTGCCTCATATAGCATTGCCATTAGGGTCTTTTAAATTATTTTAAATATTAGATTTGTTATATGATGTTTCACTATTCTTGTTAGCCGTCCAGAGTCTGCGGAGAGGGGCGGCATAAAAATCAAATAGATAGATAGATAGATAGATAGATAGATAGATAGATAGATAGATAGATAGATAGATAGATAGATAGATAGATAGATAGATAAATAAATAAATAAACATAGAAAATTTGCATAATATACATCATTAGTTTGCATTTTTAAAAAGGTATACAATGAAAATATTAAAATAAGGATATCCTAGTAATATTTTCTCTTATATTTAATAAATTAGTTATCAATCATAACAAGATAATGAGTCCTCGGAGAGGGGCGCCATACAGATCTAATTTATTATTATTATTATTATTATTATTATTATTATTATTATGGTTTATGGAAATAGATGGTGTGTTTTATCAATGGCTAAAGAGAGATTTCTGAAAGACAGAATCTGAATAATAACTAGACTGTTTTGGTATTTGGTCTTGATTTATACTGAGTGCTGAAAAACTACTTTCATAAAGTTGTCAGGGACTTTCAATATCTAATATTTCAAATTCATTTAAAATAAATGTTCTTTATTAATTGTCATCTGCAAAGGGAAATTTTCATTGTGTCAATAAGAAGACATCTGTTAACATCCCATTATTTGCAACTAAAGCATTTGTTTTGCAAATGAAACTTTTTTCCATAGCTAGCTTGAAGATATGTACAATTTGCTGCTCTTTATATTCACTGTTAAGTATGAGGACTATATTATATTAGAACTCCAAGGTCCGCTATTCAAGAGGGGGAAATGAAGCCTGTTGGTTGAGCCATCTGACAGGTCTGTATAAAAGGGAGAGCTGTCAGCCTGTTTCTTTGCTGGATCTTACTTGTTGCTTGATTAAAGAGCTGTGTTTTCCAAGTCTCTCTTAAGCCTCTTTCATCCCAGAACACAACAACTAGCGACGAAGCTGGGATTCTAAGGAAGAGTCCCAAAAAGAGCTAAAGAGATGCTGAAGATCCAGCCCAGCTGCAAACGTGAATAATGGCCACTTTTTGTACATGGTTGTAAAAAAGCCACCCAGAGTCCTTCGGGAGTTGGGCGGCATAGAAATACATTGAATTGAATTGAATTGAATTGAATTGAATTGAATTGAATTGAATTGAATTGAATTGAATTGAATTGAATTGAATTGAATTGAATTGAATTAAATTAAATTAAATTAAATTAAATTAAATTAAATTAAATTAAATTAAATTAAATTAAATTAAATTAAATTAAATTAAATTAAATTAAATTAAATTAAATTAAATTAAATTAAATTAAATTAAATTAAATTAAATTAAATTAAATTAAATTAAATTAAATTAAATTAAATTAAATTAAATTAAATTAAATTAAATTAAATTAAATTAAATTAAATTAAATTAAATCTATGTGTGTCTTATACTCTGATGAATCTTATATTCCAACAAATATTGTAAATAATATTGAAGCCTTTATGGATATGGTGATATTGAGTCTATAGTTTATAGAACTCAACTATAGAACAAATTTAATAACACTCTTCTATAGAAGTCTTTATTAACAAAGATATCTGATTACTTGAATGATGATTTTACATCCATCACCTTTTACTAGATAAAGGTCCAAAGGTAAATGCCAGTTATTTCTGTCTAGCTTCATTATGTTATCAACAGGCAAGATTGAAATAACATATATTGCTATTATAGCATTGTTGCATCTGGTCTCTTGTTAAGTTGCATTTTATTAGGACATTACTAGTCCAAGAGTTTAATTTTATTTCCCTTCATTTTGTAAATAGATCTATAAAAGCCTACCAAACCATTCTTAATCAGCAAACCTCTCAAAGTACAGGTCCAAGTCAAATGAAATATTTGGGCATACCATAAAGTCCTAGATAGAACTAGCAAATATAGGCATTTCAACCTATCTTGAGATTTTGGCAGAAGCAAGAACAGGAGCTCAAAAAAGTGTAGATACAATTGCAACTACCCAGCCAAAGTCCTGCTCCATCATTAAACATGTTGCCATGTTGACTTATTTGACCCCATTCCCAAAGATGTCCCTGAGGCTATTGAAGCATTGCATTAATCATCCAAGGGATCTTCCTGAATACCCAACTATTTTAAATTAAATGGATTGGCAACAGAGCTTTTTCAATGGTGGCACCCAGCATTCATAGAAGTGTTAATTTGCTCACTAGATGAATATCTACCTAAGCATTTCCAGCACTGTACAACGTATCTCTTCTTCAATGTTTCCCCTCTTTATTAGGACGGATGGAAATGTCAGAAAAAAAAGATGAAAGGTTTCAATTTCTTCTGTACTCTTCAACAGGCAAAATTTGTTTGAAAAAGGAAGGATGGAAAAGACTCAAGAAGTCTAAAAATGAGGCCAGACAAGAGAGCCATAAGATCTACAGTTCCAAGTTCAGTTTCTTAATGAGAGTTCTAGAATGAATTTGTCAGCAGTAGCTGTTCAGTTTCAAATACAAAGAAAAGATAGGGTTTTTTCCCTACTGTTTGCCCGGACAAATATCACTTTTTTTGAAGGCTCTCACTAGGGCTGTGCACTCTTCAAAAATGATTGAGAAGTGCTTCAGATCTCACACAAGGCATGCACAAACACTCACAAGTCTGAAAAAGGCTGCTGTAATGAATAGCAGAGAGAGCTGTGCCCCAAAGCACTTCTTTTGAATCATGTTCAAAATGTGCACAGCCTGAGTCTCCACATTTTATATAGGGATCTTACAACTAGCACAGAGTGCATAAGTATGTATGTATATATGTGTGTGTGTATACAAATATTTATTTGTTTGTTTGTTTGTTTGTTTGTTTGTTTGTTTATTTTAGATTTGTATGCTGCCCCTCTCCATAGACTCAGGGCGGCTAACAACAGTAAAAAGACAATATGAACAAATCTAATATTAAAAGTAATGTAAAAAACCCCAATTTAAGAAACCAATCGTACGTACAGACATACCGTGCATAAATTTTATAAGCCTAGGGGGAAGGGAATATCTCAATTCCCCAATGCCTGACGACAGAGGTGGGTTTTAAGGAGCTTACGAAAGGCAAGGAGGGTGGGGGCAACTCTGATATCTGGGGGGAGTTGGTTCCAGAGCATCGGGGCCACCACAGAGAAGGCTCTTTCCCTGGGTCCCACCAAACGACATTGTTTAGTCGATGGGACCTGGAGAAGGCCAACTCTGTGGGACCTAACTGGTCACTGGGATGTGAGTGTGTGTGTGTGTGTGTGTGTGTGTGTGTAAAACATATTTTTGCTGTTAATGAAAAGGAAGGGAGACTAGTATAGATCTATTTCAAGCTATTTTGCTCTCATCAGCTAGCCATACCCTTACTGGGATTTGAACCTGGGGAGTTTGCTTGTAAGGCAGTAGCTTCACAGGCAGACTAGATACATACATACATATACGTTCTGTACATACATACATACATACATACATACATACATACATACATACATATCTATGTACAGTGAAGGGCTGCAAAAAAATTTTACTACCACACTGTTGCTGTGGCTTATTGTGTGGGTGTGGTTTGATGATCATGTGACTGGGTAGGAGTGGCTTCCCAGCCATGTGGCCAGGTGGGAGTGGCTTAACAATCATGTGACCAGGGTGTCTTAAAGGTCATGTGACTGGGCGGGAGTGTGTTACTGACCAAGACAAGTTTTCAAATAGGTGCTTGTACTCTTTTTCAGTTGATTAATTCACATTATTTGAATAGCCACAAAAGGGACAAATGACAGAGAGCATTATTTGTTGAGGAGCACAGTAACATTTTTAGGTTTTGTAACGAATCCACAAGGTTCAATATGATAACAGATTAGGCAGTTAGCTCAATTTTCTTTAATTGCTATAAAATTCAGTTCTAGATAATGATTAAAATGATTAAAGCATTTATGGGTAAAAACATACTGTTTAATTATTTCCTATTTTAAAAGTAATTAAGGATCATACTAATGTACTAGGGAAGGAAGGACAATAAAAAAAACTATTAAGTATTCAATAAATAGTGCATAAACATACTACCCCCCACTGCGTCTCCACATACACACACACACTGACACACACTGTGGGAGAAGCAGCCTATCACTTCATACCTATGTGTATATTCAGGAAGAAACACAGCAAGTTTACTTTTCAGATGACTGTGCTTCCTTGGGTTGAAAAAAAAATTGTAGGAATACATCACATTTGACACACACATAAACTTTAAATGCAAGGGAAACAATGTATGAATGAGAAAACTTATAACCCTCGTTCAAAGAAATGTGTACGTCAATATAAATTATCCCCAACAGGTTCAATAAAGATTGATTTGGAAGTCCAGCCTTTCCATTTCTTTTCTTCAAACCTCTATTGTTCCCTTTAAACCTTGCAGTTCCATGTGGAATTTGGACTCTGCAAACAATCACTTAGTCCTTAATGTCTTCTTTATTTTTATTAGCTTTAAGCCCCCTCTGATGTGTTTACATCTCGAGAGGAATGTCTGAACTGGGAGCTCCTTCAAGGAGTTCTGTGAGGTCTGATGCTTTCCATCCCTCCAAACCAAGGTAGATAAGAGCAATTGGAGCCCAGCTCAGTGTCATACAAGCAAACTAAAATAACAAAACCCAGGCAGAGAAAACACAGAGTTTCTGTATTTTGTTTGAAGCGGTGAAAAAGTGCAGGTCACAGTCGTAAACAAAAGAGGGAGGAAGTGAGGAAGAAGGCTATCAGGTCTTCAAAAGTTTATATATTTTGGGATGGAACTGCTTTCCCCTCTCCTCCTTGGGAACATACGGAGTCACCTATTATGTAGCACTTTACCTTTATTTGATGGGAAAATGAGTTAAAATAAATATTGCTCATAAGGTGACTTGCCACATGGAGCTTGAGCCTTCTGTTCTTAAAGCAGAGAAAATAATTACAAAAAATCTCCAATAAGGATCTCTCCCGCTCACTTATATTTTCACTTCTATTTATTTATTCATTCATTCATTTATTTATTTGCATGCCGCCCCTCTCCGTGGACTCGGGGCGGCTAACAAAAGTGATAAAAACAGCATGTAGCAATCCAATAATAAAACAACTAAAAAACCCTTATTATAAAAACCAGACATACATACAGACATACCACGCATAAATTGTAGAAGCCCAGGGGGAAAGAATATCTCAGTTCCCCCATGCCTGACGGCAGAGGTGGGTTTTAAGGAGCTTACGAAAAGCGAGGAGGGTGGGGGCAATTCTGATCTCTGGGGGGAGTTGGTTCCAGAGGGGAGGGGCTGCCACAGAGAAGGCTCTTCCCCTGGGTCCCGCCAAACGACATTGTTTAGTTGACGGGACCCGGAGAAGGCCCACTCTGTGGGACCTAATCGGTCGCTGGGATTTGTGCGGCAGAAGGCGGTCCCGGAGATAATTTAGTAGAGCTCTTCATTCAAGTGAAAGAACTCTGGACCAGGAAGACCTTCATTCATGTTTTTTCCCCTCTCTTGAACTCAAGTGATAGCCTTAAACAAACCAGTAGCATCTCTGTTATTGCCACATAGGAGAATGCTGCTCAAACTATAGATTAGTCACTTCATTCCCTCCCCTTCAAAAATAAAACCAAACCCAAAAGTCCTAGGATGGAAGCAGAAGATAAGTTATGACAACAGGATCTTGGAGATATTTTAAACCTACAGCTGTTCAATGCAAGATTTACATTGTAAGATATGTTTATAGCCAGGGGTGGGCTGCTAAGGTGGAATGGTGACATGTGCTCACCCCAGTGGCTCTGTGTGCTAGTAGCGCAGTTATGCTATGTGCTTGTCTGTGCATGATTTTGCTACCTGCCCAGGTGCAGTAGCATAATTGCCCTGGACTCCGCTAGCACTCAGAACCATGGGGGGGGGGGGCGAGCACACATCACCGTTCCACCTTAGCAGCCTACCTCTGTCTAAAGCACTCCTGGCCAATGGCAATCTAGGAACCTGCAGCAAAAGAAATAGAAACATAGAAGATTGACGGCAGAAAAATACCTCATGGTCCATCTAGGGGCAATATGTTGACTTTATAAATCCCTTTGAGAGGGCTGTAAACCACTGTGAAGCAATCTACCGTAGAAGTCTTTGGTGCTATTGCTATGATCCAAGGTGAGAGGGAGGGAGAGAGAAACAGATGAGATCTGAAATAGCACTGGAGAAGTGAATGAGAAAAAAGAAGATCGGAGTAACTGAAAGACTGTAGTAGTTGATAATAATTAAGAGGTTTAGTTTAGAGAGGCTCAAAGTGGATTCTGCTAGAGATATTAGAGTGTTTTCCATTATCTATGGAAGTGGAATGGAGAGACTGAAGTGGCTGGGAGAAGTTAGTTATGCTGTGAAGACATCCAGAAGATCCCCAAAGAGACCTTTCACTTAACAGGTTAATAGAAGTCAAAGATTAGGATGAAGGTTATAATGCATTGTTGTTGCTGTTGTTATTTTTGTTTTAATGGTGTAATGTCTAGTAATTCCCTTTCTAATTTTCAATCTTATTTCCTTAATTATTACATTTTTAATTATCCAACCCACCAGTTTCTTTAAAAAATGATTCTTCTAAACAACAGAAAACTAAAAATCCGCAAGCAAAATACAGTTTAACACTTAAAAAATATTTTTAGATATTTTAAGAAGTCTCCATCTGATGAATGTAGGTGCTAAGCCAATTTCTCTGGGAGAGTGTTTCATCAATAGTCTGTTGTGCTGAATAGCTATTCTGTTCTAACAACCACATTTAACAAAGGTCATTGGATGAAAACTTTAAGGCCAGCATAGATGCCCCTAAGTTACTCTTTCAAGAAGCCTGGCATTAAGACACGTGAAGATCTTATGACATCTCTGGATCCCTAGATAATTGGATATCTGTGTTTCTGTCAAACAAACAATTGTTTATAATAAGAAGTGCTGTATCAAATCCTGCACTTGTCAACAGTGGTGTCTCTCAAGGCAGTGTTCTAGGACCAACACTTTTCATACTTTACATCAGTGTTTCCCAAATTTTTGACATATGTGCACCCATTCTATAATTTTCATAATTGGATGTTTTTTAATAACAATCGAAATATTTTTTTCTATTTTTTTAGTACATAAACAAAATAATAATAAATGAAAAATAAAATTATTCATAATAAAATATAAATAAAAGTTATATTATAAATAACATTTATTTGGATCAATGAGAAGGATGAAATTGTTTGTGCTGAGATGACAGATCGTCATAATTTAGTTCCCTGGTTGTTAATTTTAATCGGAGATATGGTTCCACATCCAATAGTCTGTTCCTCTTTTTTGACTTAATGTCTACAAGTGCTGAAAAAGCAACTTCACATAAATATGAAGTTGGAAAAGGCAAGATGAATTGCAGAACTTTTTCTGAACATGTAGCCACCAAACTCTTCCTGTACCCCTAGGGATATGCCTTCCACACTTTGGGAAACACTGCTTTACATAAACAACCTGCACTGCATATCAGACATTAATACAGTCGATTAATACACTAGAACATTTCCAAAAGCAATCCCACAGAGAATCATTGCAATAATACAAATACATTATTACCAAAGAGAAGTAATTTTTAAAACGTTATCTGTCCAAACAAAAGGCAGTAGCTGCTATATTAGCCTAAGTTCAAAAAAGATCCCCAAAACACTTAAGTGTCCACAGAAGAGATAGAAACATAGAAACATAGAAGGCTGACGGCAGAAAAAGACCTCTTGATCCATCTAGTCTGCCCTTATACTATTTTCTATATTTTATCTTAAGATGGATATATGTTTATCCAAGGCATGTTTAAATTCAGTTACTGTGGATTTATCTACCACGTCTGCTGGAAGTTTGTTCCAAGGATCTACTACTCTTTCAGTAAAATAATATTTTCTCATGTTGCTTTTGATCTTTCCCCCAAATAACTTCAGATTGTGTCCCCTTGTTCTTGTGTTCACTTTTCTATTAAAAACACTTCCCTCCTGGACCTTATTTAACCCTTTAACATATTTAAATGTTTTGATCATGTCCCCCCTTTTCCTTCTGTCCTCCAGACTATACAGATTGAGTTCATTAAGTCATTCCTGATACGTTTTATGCTTAAGACCTTCCACCATTCTTGTAGCCCGTCTTTGGACCCGCTCAATTTTGTCAATATCTTTTTGTAGGTGAGGTCTCCAGAACTGAACACAGTATTCCAAATGTGGTCCCACTAGCACTCTATAAAGCGGGATCACAATCTCCCTCTTCCTACTTGTTATACCTCTAGCTATGCAGCCAAGCATCCTACTTGCTTTCCCTACCGCCTGAGTACACTGTTCACCCGTTTTGAGACTGTCAGAAATCACTACCCCTAAATCCTTCTCTTCTGAAGTTTTTGCTAATATAGATGAATGATAAAGCATGCATACCAGAGGTAAAATGCTACCGATTCGGCCCTGTTCAGGCATACCAGTAGGAGCGGCTGCCGGTGGTTCGGAAAACTGGTAGGAGGGGCAGCACAAGGGTCCACCCACCTGCCCAGATTCTGCAATTTGCTTTTTTTAACACTCTGCGCATATGCAAATGTTATATGTATGCACAGAGGGTGAAAAAGTATGTCCATGCACGGAGCAGGGGGGAAAACAGCACACATGCACACTTTCAAATCAGTAGGGAAGGCAAAGCCGATGCATACGACATTCCAACACAAACCAATGTGATTTATATATTTTTGTCCCACATTGGGACACAGCATTGGGCAAACACATATATTTTCTGCCTCTTTCTAACTTGTAGTAAGAATAGGAGTTTGTTCCCATAGAAGTTGTTTCACAATATAGGATCCTGCCATAAAATGAACAGAAGTACTTCTAGATATCAAATATATACTGTAACTTGATCCATATGGTAGAAGATGATCTATTGATGATCTAAGAATGTGAGCCAAAGGAATGGAAATAAGTGTTTCTATACATATCTTGGTGGTAAGCTATGTAAAGCTTTATATATCTCTATGAACAGGCTTAATTGGATTTAGAAGCAATTTTTTTCAACATAAGGACTCTAGGATTTTCAGGAAGTACCATTCTTCAGTTGCAATAGCACGTTTTGAGCAAGCTACAAATCTCAGATAAACTTCTTATAGCTGTTTTTCAGAGTATGATACCATGCATGCCAGGTGCTGAGTAAATCAACAAGAAGATAGTAACCAGTGAAGGGCTACACATTTTTTTAATACCACACTGTGGATGTGGCTTATTTTGTGGGTGTGGCTTGTGACCAGGTGGGAGTGGCTTGACGATCATGTGACTGGGGAGGCTTAAAGGTCATGTGACTGGCTTAAAGGTGGCCAACTTGACGTCACTCACATCAAGGGTTTGGGTTAGGGTCCCTGGCCTCTCCTCACCTCAAGGAGATACAATTTCCCTATCTATTTACTATTACTGAACATCCAAAATATACTATTTAATTCTATGCATATATGCCATATGTGTACATACATTTTACACACATGCACACAAAAATATACATTATCTACTATATAAACTCTATGTGTACATATATATATATACACACACACATGCACAGCTATTCTAAAATTATACACATTCAACCTCATTTACTGTGATAGGAAAAACATATCCAGAGCTCAGAAGGGGAAAAAAGAAAAAAATTCAAAATTTTGCTACCGGTACTGTGTACCTAACCAAAATTTTGCTACTGGTTCTGCATACCTGACCGTACCCGGAGGAGCCCATCACTGATCATAACTAAGGAATAAAGAAGATTCCTTCAACAATTTTTCCAGGAACTGTATGCAAATTTAGCCTTAAAAGCTTCTGATAAAATGAGATATGTCTAGATAGACAGATTTATTGCACCAGGTTTACATGACTTCCTGACAACAAACAAGAAGGTTTGTTTGTTTGTTTGGTCAAACATGTACATGATAGCAGGTATTGGTATATACATAAACATTAGCAAAGTAGGTACAGATAAATTAGGACAGTAGGACAGGGAAAGTAGGCACAATGGTGCGCTTATGCATGCCCCTAAAAGTATCTTAAAGTAAAGTTAAAGTATATTTCCAAACTTGCTGCTAGACATTTGCGAGATTGTATTGTCATAGATGATAGTTGAACGTGGTTCAATAAAAATCTCAGGATTTTCTATTCTAACCAAACTTTCATGCAGTGGCTTTTCATCTATTTCATGTTATCTTTCTCATAGCTAGGGCATAGGTAGGGCAAAAGAGCATGACCATATTTTCAAATAAACAACCTTGGAGCTTCAAGAAGAAGAAGAAGCAGTTTAACAGGAGCAAGACAACATTATGTGACAGTAGTTACTGCGAAAAAGGTTTTAGCTATGAACTAAACACTGGGGATACTACAGATTTCCAAGATTTCTACCTGCTACTTCCTAAAGCAAGACATTCTCTAATCCACTCCTTCCCTGTTTAGAATATTTAAAACATGTAGTTACACATTTTTAACTTCCTAAACAGGCCCATAGGCATTAGAACTAGTGATGGGCGAACCCAACGGTGTTCAGGTTTGGCAAGTTCGGATGAACTTTACGCAAAATTCAGCCGAACTCAAACCGAACTCGAACTGCAACCTGAATGGGGAATCCCTCCCACAAAGAGATTCCGGGGGCAGAGCTTTGACGTCACCGGCAGGTTGCTAAGGACGCCAATGTGATCACTTCCTGGATTCCATGGAATCCAGGAAGTGATCACTTTGGCGTCCTTAGCAACCTGCCGGTGACGTCAAAACTCTGAACGCTGAACACAACCCCGAAGTTTGCCCGAAGTTTCAAAAAATTTCGGGTTCGTGTTCGGCATATCGAGCACCGCAAAATTTGGTACGGACCCGAATTGTGCGAGTTCGGTTCGCCCATCACTAATTAGAACTAAAGATGATCCTGGTAGTTGGCGCTTTATGTAACAATATGCCAACTTCCCATTCTACATTGTTGTTGTTGTTATTGTTGTTGTTGTTGTTGTTGTTGTTGTTGTTGTTATTATTATTATTATTATTATTATTATTATTATTATTATTATTATACTTTTATTCATTAAACATTAAACTCAATTAACTGGGCATTTTAAAATGTATCACAAATACCACTGGTGCAAATAGCTGATACGGGTTGCTGCCAGCGTCCTAGTGTCAACCAAGTACCGTATCTATAAAATATATGATGTTACAAGTAGTGCAGGTTTGGTGCAGGTTTGGGGGGGTTGTAGCTCTTAGAATTAGAATTGGAGTTGCCGTAGCTTTATTATTAGCATTTTTAAAGAGATAGAGTTGGAAGCAGGCATGAGTCTCCGGAGAGGGGCGGCATACAAATCTAATAAATGATAATAACAAAGGGAATAATCTGTGGGCACAGTTAAACCACCAACAACAACTTTGGCACCCCAGAACTATACAATACATTTGGAAAATAAAAGCTCCTAGATAAGACATGTGCTAATTTCTGGAACTAAGATACTTTGTTCAATCAATGAGAAGGGTGGTCTCAAGGCTAGCAAGAGAACCAAGCAGACATAAGGGAGCCTGTGAGAACTAAGCATGAACAGTGTATCCCTAAATGGGAACTGCTCCTTTGGGAAGATGCTGAAACATTTAAAAAATCAATCGAATAGGTTTTTATCCACACACATATGAATATTCACATGGAGGCAAAAAGATGTTTTTACTTCTTCATCATCAGAGTTAAGTGGTAATACAGATGTGTCTTCGGAAAGAAAAACCCAACCTTTCAAGCCATTCAAAATCAGTGTTGCACATTTGTGTAAGTCAGAACACGGAGCAAATAGTGCTTCCCTTACCCTGGGCATGAGTGATTTGGTGCGCTGATGTGTCTAACCGTAATAGTACTTGTAGTAGCTTAAAGAAAAATCATACAGGCATAATGGCTAACCGTAATGGCCTGCACTTTCTTTATTTATATTTATATGATTGGTGCATTAGCTGCATGGAATGGATATGTACTCTGCGTCAAAGTTATTATTTGCTAATTTGCAGGAGAGAAAAAAAAACAACCCACTAGTAATAAGCAACACTGCACCCTATCTCTTATGTATCATGCATTACAATTACAACAACAGTTTGATTAATTACCTGCACTCGGTTTTGTTGCCGCTCTGCTACAGGATTCTGGGTAATGGGGTTGTTTACCATTTAGCAAGTGGCAACATCGCACTCTGTTTCACTACATTAAACTGCTCAAATAAAGCAAATGGATTTTGGAAAGAGTTGGCCATCTGCCTTTATTTTCTCTTACTTTTGTTAAGAAGGAGAATTGGAAGGGGGGTGGGTGGAAATCCAACCTTCTCTGAAAGGATGGGAAATAAAGTATGCCCCCCCCCCCCAAAAAAAAACCTACTATTTTTTTTTTTTAAAGTCAGATCAAAATCTCATCTAGATGCAGTCCAGATGAATGCCAGGGGAGAGGGATGAAAAAAAGCTTGCTTTGTGGATTTGGAGGGATCTCAAGACCAGCAATAGGTCTAATGATTATTTAATGGTGCCGCGCTCGAGGCTGGATTATGTGAGACTTCTTGTCCCGTCCCCCACTCCATCCCTTTAAGAGTTTGATGAATAGGTTTTGTGACAGCCATTTAGGAATAAACAAGAATTCATCAGTCTGTATAAGAAGGAGCCAGTTTATAGATGAAGTTTTGGGAGGTAATTCATGAGGTCAGTCCCATTTAGATGTAGACTATTAGAGCTCTGCTTTTGAGAATGGCCATACAAGGGACTTACTTCGCATGGACCTCAGGAACACAAAGCTCTCTTTCAGAAGGAAGCCTGAAATTTTTATGACCTGGCTGCTAGGAAGCACATCAACTTGTCACTGTGAAGATCTGCTGGGCCAGGACCTCATCACTCTATTAAAGAGCTCTGTGACCCTATTGATTTGAAGTATTTAAAGCAGGGGTGAAGTTCAAAGCAATTTCTTTTCTATACTATTACTCAGCCTCTCTGTGTCCCAGCTCTAAAACATCTGCTGTCAGTTCCCCTCTGGTGTTTGACTCTGGAATCTGTCACAAGAGAACAGAGTAGTTTTATTTGGAATAAATTGGATTCCCTGCTTTTTCTTTCTTTGCTTCAACTTTTAGCGTTTTTTTGTGATGAAATCAATGCTTTACACCACTTCAAGGTTCAGGAGATAAAGCTAAAAGGATATTCTTTTATGTGTTTTTACCGGAGGGTGATCCAAACACACCCCACTTCTACAGGTCTCTGTTCTAATGTATACCATCAGTCACTAGAACATATCAACAAAAACTGGAAGGTTTCCTTTCCATGGAAAATCAGTAGGAAAACATGATGCTTTTAAAAAAATATAAACTTGGCTAATCATAAAAAACAAAAAAACATAAACATGCACAAAAAGATATATAGCAAATCTCCAGATTAAGAAAACCCCATTTTAAGGGTGACCCATAGCTGAAAACAGAGCCTATTGTAGCAAAATTCATAAGAACGTAAGAGCATAAGAAGAGCCATGCTGAATCAGGCCAAAGCCCATCGAGTCCAGCATTCTGTGTCACACAGAAGTCACCCCTTAAACACCGTCTTTCAAGGCTGAAGAGACCAAAGAGTTGCAACCTGGTTTCATATGGGAGATGTTCCATTCCCTTGATCATTCTTGTTGCCCTTTTTTGCACCTTTTCCAGTTCCATTATATCCTTCTTGAGGTGCGGTGACCAGAACTGTACACAGTACTCCAAGTGTGGTCTCACCATCGATTTGTACAGAGAGATTTGTACAGAGAATTTAACAATTCAAGTTAAATACACAACAAATTCAAGTTTGCATTTGTATGGCTCAAATTTATTACAAAATGCTACCTATACCATAATATATAATACCATATTATATAATAATATTCTTCTGGCTTACATGGGAACACAACTTGTTGGGGACTATCTGTATACAGTGTTCCCTCAATTTTCGCAGGGGATGCGTTCTGAGACTGCCCGCAAAAGTCGAATTTCCGCAAAGTAGAGATGTGGAAGTAAATACACTCTTTTTGCCTATGAACAGTATCACAAGCCTTCCCTTAACACTTTAAACCCCTAAATTACAATTTCCCATTCCCTTAGCAACCATTTAGATTATTACTCACCATGTTTATTTATTAAAGTTTACTTAAAAATTATTTATTAAAGGCGGACGAAAGTTTGGCAATGAGATATGACGTCATCGGGCAGGAAAACCCGTGGTACAGGGGGGGAAACCGCAAAGTAATTTTTAATTAATATTTTTGAAATATTTTTGAAAAACCGTGGTATAGACTTTTCGCGAAGTTCGAACCCGCAAGAACCGAGGGAACACTGTATACAAAGAATGGTGGGATCCTGCCAGTTTAACAACTGGTGGGTGATCGTGCACATGCACAGTTTAACAAAAACTTACCTTCCGCAGTTACTGCTGGGGAGAAACACAGCTGAGGTGTTGCAATCCGTTTTACTGCACAAATCAACTGAGAAGATATAGGTCACTAAAGCACATGGGTGGGCCCACCTGATTGTCAGAGAGAACTGGTTTGCTCCCAGCTGATCATCCAATTTGCCCAAACTGGTCCGAACTGGGAGAATACCATCCCTGCAATAGAAATACTGTACAAAATTAAACATCTATCTTAAAAACCATCCAGTCACTTTCTTCTGTTCATTCTCTTCATAAATCCATCAACCATTTCTTTTTCTTTTATACCAGTATGAATAATCACAATCACAAATTTAACCTTATCTACTTTTATTTAATTTGTGAAATCTTTTATCATCAAATTATTTGCCTGTGTTTATTTTTTTATATAAAACATAAATGGTCTCCAGTCTTTAATAAAAAATCTCTTTAGATTTCTATCTCAATAGGGAGATCAATTTGCTATTTGTAGTAATTTTGCCATCTTGGCCAAGTCCTTAACTTTAAGGACTTTAAGTAGCCAACCTTCAACATCATATATATCCCATACAAAACCTGCTTTACCCCATTTCTAATTGCTAGGATTCGTTTAGAAATGATAGCTGGATAATGGATGGAGAGTGACCATGAAGTGACCATGATCACTTTATCCATGACATTAGCACAGTTGAGATTTTCTCAAAAGAGATTTTATTTTTATGTAATATACTGATGATTTCTGTAGGATTGAGATGGAAAACTTTCTACTAGCTTGTTTTATCTGAGAATCAAGTAATTAATGCAATGGGGCCAATCTGCTCATTGGGATACTATGCTAATAAGTGGTGCAATTTTTCATTATATTTATGAATTAATAATGTTTCAGAAGGACAGAGTCTCGCTCTATGTTGATTATTATTTCATTATAAAGCTGATCAATTAATTGATCATGTACCATTAAGTCAGTGCTAATTTTTAATGGCCACAAGATATCCAGAAGGATCTGTCCCCAAACGAATTATTCAGGTCTTCCTTCACTTTATAGAAACATAGAAGTCTGACAGCAGAAAAAGACCTCATGGTCCATCTAGTCTGCCCTTATTATACAACTCAGCCAACATGTGTGTGTGTGAGAGAGAGAGAGAGAAAGAGAGAGAGAGAGAGAGAGAGAGAGAAAGAGAGAGAGAGAGGCAGACTGGGACAGAGATAATTTCCAAATATTTTCATTTTCTCATTATTTAAAAAAATGGTATTTTTATTGTTGCTAGTATTGCTGCTAGTGGTGGTGGGAAGAATGGGATAGTTAGCATGAAACCCACTCCCAAACCATTACTATACCAATGAATGTGTTCTCATAATAATAAAAAGTTAGTGAAATTAATTCCTGGAGCACATTATCTATTAGCATAAAATAATGGAGAGTTTTGAGAGGCTGATGACATGATAAGGTTCTCTAGGCAGTTTCCTTAATTGTTTCTTACCTATGGACAATTTTTTTTTGTCAAACTAAAATAGACTATTTGAACCACAGCACATATATTCCAGAAACTATTGGATAGGAGTTTTCATCCTTTCTCCCACGCAAACTATCTAAACGGTGCTGTCTCTTGCTTCTCTGGAATCCCTTCTGGGAATCCAAACAACATTTCATCCCACAGCACACTGTGTTGATATTTTATTATTTTACAATGGAAGCCAGCAGCAAAATATTGTAGTATTTATTAATCTTGTTCAGAATTGCAGCCATTCCACTGTTCTTCCCAATCTTTCATTTCATTCCTTCACCATCAACATCCAATCACAAATCTAAGTATTTCTATTAAGTATTCTAAGTAATCTATTAAGTATTCTCAATTTCCATTGACTTACCTTATACTTTTAATTTTCTCCCCCAAACTCCACCACTAACTTTCCTTGCCAATAGATTGAGCTGTTTTATCTGCAAAAGCAATTGGCACTCAATAGGTATTGAATTTATGTTTTACCAACAAAGAAATAAAGACAACAGGTGAAAACAGAAGCAGTATGCTCTGCCCCATAATTGGGTGGACCAGGTTGCCTTGTTTTAAAAAAAAATTACTTATATTTTCTCTAGAATAGCCAACAAAGGGAAAAGGGCACATGGCTTAGGGGTTAATACATGTATCTAAATAAGTAAGTAGCCCGGGTTTGAATCCCAGAAGGGTATGGCTAGCCAATGAGAGCTAATTAGCTTGAAATAGATCTATACTAGTCTCTCTTTATTTCTTTGTCGGTAAAACATAAATTCAACTCACTAATATGTGAAATTATAATAGCTGAAACTACCCAGAAACTCCCTGGTATGCTAAAAGATAGGTAACTACCGCACGAATCCCAGCGACCGATAAGGTCCCACAGAGTTGGCCTTCTCCGGGTCATGTTGACTAAACAATGTCATTTGGCAGGCCCCAGGGGAAGAGCCTTCTCTGTGGCAGCCCCTGCCCTCTGGAACCAACTCCCCACGGAGATTAGAACTGCCCCCGCCCTCCCTGTCTTTCGTAAACTATTCAAGACTCACTTATGCTGCCAGGCATGGGGGAGTTAAGATATTCCTTCCTCCTAGGCCATTACAAGTTATGCATGGTATGTTTGTGTGTATGTTTGGTTTTATAATAAGGGTTTTTAGTTGTTTTATTAATTGGATTGTTACATGCTGTTTTTATCATTGTTGTTAGCCGCCCCAAGTCTATGGAGAGGGGCAGTATACAAATCCAATAAATAAATAAATAAATAGATAAATTACAAATAAAAATATTATAAATAAATAAACCTTCAATAAATAATTGATCAGAAAAGGAAAAAGAAAAACTCCTATCAATGCATCTTCAAAATAGATTAATTCAGCTCAAGAAACATTTGGAACTTTAACAATTTATTCAACACCCATTAAATATTTTATTACATTAAACAGTAACAGCAAAAATAGCATCCCAAATCGTGGTTCTGAAATTAAAACTCTACTGGAGCTTTGCAATTTTTGCATGGAGGATAGAGGAAAGAAATCTTGGGTAAACAATTTTGCTATTTCTAAATGTCAGCAAAGAAAGAACCCTTTCAGCTAATTTGGAAAGAATTTTATTTCTTTTTCCAAACAATTTGTGATCTCACATTTTCTTGCAAAAGCTGAAGGCAACCATGTACCTTCTGATTAGTTAATAACAGAATGTGTCCTGCATGTACATTATAGTTCTGATTTCTCTGACATGGGCAAGTTGTGATAAGATATGGAGTGAAATTAATGTTTTGGGGATTGTATCATTTTAAAAAAAATGAAAATATCAAACTGAGTATATCAATATGCTTCCTTTAATTGGTCGATGTGCCACTTCCATTGCCAGCCATGGCTTAACCATTGGACATTGGGCCCAAGATTGTTTCAACTACCCCAGGTAGCCATAGGGAACCTTTGGTATAATTACAGGTGAAAACTAGGTCTCCTTCGGCGAAGGAACAGGTGGTTTGGTTTGGTTCACTGTTGGGTTTTGGCATGTAGTCAAGGTGCAGGTGGCCAGGTTGAGCGGAGCTGTGACCCATGAGAAGTTTGGCTAGGCTGCAGTCTGTGGTTGTACTTGGGGTGATATGCTGGGCCAGGAGGAAGTTGTCTACCCTGGCCTGCCAATCCCCAGGGCCTAGTCTCCCCAAGGCCTCCTTGGCAGACTGGATGAATCTCTCTACCTGTCCATTCAATGCCAGAGGATGTGGAGAGTAGACAGTGCATGGCAGACCCTTAAATCTACTAAGAAACCCTAGGTTTGGTAGTTGTGAACTGGGCCAGTTATCATAAACTAGGACAGTTGGTATTCCATGGATGGTGAATTGGTGCTGGAAGACTTTGATTATGGCCTCGGTAGAGGTGGAGCTCATTAGGAAAAGTTTAAGCCCCTTTGAATAAGCATTTACCAAAAACATAAAGTTCTGTTCATGGAATAGGCCTGCAAAGTCTATATGCTGCCATGACCAAGGGTCTTTTGGCTTGTCCCAATCATGTACCGGGTCCCTTGGGGGAGCTTGCCTAGACTCTTGACTAGGCTTACAATGTTCAATCCAGTGTTGGACCTCTGAGTCCATGTTTGACCACCAGATGTAACTTCTGGTGAGGGCTTTCATCTGGACAATCCCCGGATGGCCCTTATGTAATGTCCTTAGAATGCCAGTACACACACTGAGTGGAATGACCACACAGCCGTCCCATAAGAGGCAAGCCTTTTGTTCAGATAGTTGATGTTGTCATTACATGTAGGGTCGGAGGCAGGGGTGGGCTGCTGTCCAGACGGGGGGGAATACAGTGGGGTAGCAAAAATGGAGCTGTACCCCAGAGCACCCAATTTGGACTGAAAGATGTTGAACGAAAATGCAGGGAGTCCTGCATAAGCCACACCCACAGTGTGGTAGTAAAAAGTTTGGTATCCCTTCACTGGTCGGAGGTCTGGTTTGACAAGGTCCTTTGGCCATCCCCTCCACATCCAAGTCAAAATGGTTTTGGGAGAGAGGTCCTTAGCCATGTAGAATTGAGCATTCTCCTGCTCAAATGCTGGACCTGGGTAAAACCATGTATGCAGACAGTATATAACACCTCTTTTTTTTTTTACCATTTCTGTACTGATGGATGTATACAGTACAATGGATATTTCGGAATCCTGGCAGTCAGCTATTTTGAGGCTATGGAAAATTAGTCCACCAGTTACACAGACACAATTATGGCTGTTGCATCAAGTAAGAGAGATATTTGCAATCTTTGGTACCCAAAGATACATAAATGGCATCTTGTTGCATGTTTAAAGAGCTCATTTTTCCTTAAACTGCTGCCCAACAATGTTATTGGCCATGAATTCTGAAAATTATACTCCAAGCAATCTGAAATGCACCAGGTAGAGGGTTGATGATGGAAACTTGTAAAAAAAACCAATGGCTAATATCCATAGCATATGTCCTTAAAGGGACTTGGTTCTAGTTGAGTCCAGGAGTTATCCAGTCATACTGAATGAATATGCACATTAGTTCTTAAAATGAACAATATCTCTTTTACTGGAAGCAAACAATTCTGCTGAAAGTTACATAGCGACATTGTGCATAAGGAATTGTGAAATGAGATTCTAATCTGAAAACAAGAGCAAAAGGAGCTAAAACCTCCACCGGTAATCAAAAACTGGAAGAATAGAAGAAGGATGTATCTGGCTATGTGATTTCTTCTTAGAAAGGCAGACTTATGTCATGATTTCCATAAATACGTTATTGTAAATAAACTAAGTTACTATTGTTTAATTGAAAGTACCAGGCTATTTTATAAAGAACAGGCATATGGTACTTATCTTCTTGGTACCACTGAGACAAATTTCTCCCCGTTGTTTAAAATCATAGAGCTCTTTAGCAGATTGTTCTATATAATGGAAGATTATCGAGTTCCCCTTTGAAGTGTGTATGTATTAGTCAACATATCTCTATTGATGTCGACATGCATTGGTGAAGAAAATTATTTTTTGCCGCTTTTGAAGCGACACACACACAATGAGTTCACATACTCCTACAGAACTGCTTATCAAGCAAACAGTGCATCAGTAATGAATTATGTTTATAGAGAGATAACCCTGATCACATTCACTCAAGCAGTGTCCTCAAGAATCTGGCTTCTTTTGCCAACAGATTTGCCTTTCATTTGTCAGTTATAGCAACTCTCCTTTATAGCTTTGCATTTTTATCCACTCAGCAAAAGAAAGGACCCCTCCAATTCTAAAGTCAGTACTAAATTCACTAAAATCCCTAGGTGAGTCTCTCACAGGGGGAAAGTATGAATGATTGGAGAGACGGTAACAATTTGCATTGCCCCGGAAGCGGAGTAAAGACGCTGAGACATTGTGTGGATTAAATAATGGGTCATTTTATTAAATTAACATAAATTTAAATAACATAACTTTAAATACGTAAATTTAAATATTTAAATTCAACTATAACTAAGGACCAGCAGAGGCCAAAACTAATGGGGTGGAAATTCCTGCCAGGACCTTCCTTGGCAACATATGGGCATAACTCCTTGCTGAACCAGTTGAAGGTAGCCACCTTCACCTGGATCCAAGCCATGCCCCTATTGTCGCATGGGAGGAGCTCACCCTCCAATCCCAAAGGGAAATTGGATCCGGTGAGACCCATGGGCATCCTCTCTCCAATCCCCAACGTTGTTCTAACCTCTAGTTCCTGGAGAGAGGCGGTCCATCATCCTTTAAAAAGATGCCCAAAGGAGCATGCGCAGTCACTTCTACCGCCCATTTCCGCCCCTAACCTGCCAACCCCAGTGACCAAAGGGAGGCCTATTCTAAAATCTTTGTGTGCCGCACCCCCTAACCATTCCATCCGTACCATCAGTGTGGAATAGGTGAAAAAACTGCCGCCTCTAAAGGGGAGGCCACAAAAAATTCCTATTCAGTCCCGAAGTGACCTCCTAGAGACACACTGTAAATAACGGAGGGCGGGCGGGTGTTCGCTTCGGAGGCAGGGAAAAGCAAGGGAGAGGTCCGGTTCAGATCACCCTTAAATAGGGTGATCTAGGACCTCCCCCTGCATCCAGGAGGCAGCGTGCTTCTCGGCGCACTGCCAAAAGCTGAACTTCCGGTTTCGCGGGAAACCGGAAGTTTGAGGCTCCGTGGAGCCGCCAGCAGCATCCCCCTGCTCCGGGAGCAATTTAAGCCGGCGGTCGAGCATTTGTGTTCGGACAAGGCAGGGGGGAAAAATCTATGAACTCTTAACCCCAAAGAAATGAAAACTAAGTCTATCTATTTCTCCCATCCACACCCACCCTCTTCTATCCTTTCATTGTCTGTCCATATCTGCTTAGGTGTTTTGGGGGGAGATATTGGTGTATATAGAACCAATAAAATTCACTGCAATTGGAATTACAGTGATCTCTCGGTTAGCGCGGGGGTTACGTTCCAAGACCTCCCGCGCTAACCGATTTCCGCGTTATACTGGATGCGGAAGTAAAAACCACCATCTGCGCATGTGCGCCATTTTTTTCATGGCCGCACATGCGCAGATGGTGGAGTTTGCGTGTGGGCGGCGGGGAAGACCAAGGGAAGATTCCTTCAGCCGCCCAACAGCTGATCTGCTCCGCAGCGCGGAAGCAGCGAGGAGCCGAAGATGGGGTAAAGGCAAAGGGGAAACCCCATCTTCGGCTCCTCGCTGCTGCCGCGCTGCGGAGCGGATCAGGTGTTGGGCGGCTGAAGGAACCTTCCCTTGGTCTTCCCGCCAGATCACTTGCCGCTTGCCGCTTGCCAGTCCACGCCCCCCTGGATGAGCGGCCCCGCATGGCCCCAGCGCCGGACTCCGTTGCCGAACGCCGAAACCGGAAGGGGCGAGGTGGGGGAGAACGGGAGGCTCAGCATTCCGTCAGTCGCAGCGCTGGCTGTCAACTTTTCTTTTTAGCACTGGGGAGGCAAGTCAGCTCCTGCCCAGTTTTAAAAAGAAAAGTTGACAGCCAGCGCTGCGGCTGACGGAATGCTGAGCTTCCCGTTCTCTCTCCGCCCCCTCGCCCCTTCGCCCCCCTTTGTTCCTAGGAGAAGTGCTGGTGAGGAGCAGAAGGTCTGTCTTGCCTCAATCCCCAGCACTTCTCCTAGGAACACAGGGAGGCGAAGGGGCGAGGGGGGGGAGAGAAAACGGGAGGCTCAGCATTCCGTCAGTCGCAGCGCTGGCTGTCAACTTTTCTTTTTAGCACTGGGGAGGCAAGTCAGCTCCTGCCCAGTTTTAAAAAGAAAAGTTGACAGCCAGCAATTGTTCCGCTGCCGCCAGGATGGCCTGGCTGGCAGCGGAAGATGTAACGGAGCCCACGGGGGATTCGCCTTCCTCCCACCCGCAGCCGAGACTGATCGTGGGCTCCTTCGCAACCTCAGAGAGCTTCCAGGGCATGAAAGCTCACGAAAACCAGGAAGCTCTCCGAGGTTGCGAAGGAGCCCACGATCAGTCGGCTGCCGGCGGGAGGAAAGCGAATGCCACGGGGCTGGGCTCGGCTCCCCCCTCGGCTCCCCCCCTTACCAGCCCCGCCGCGGAAGGCTCCATTCTGTTCCCTGCCGGCCCGATTGAGCGGCCGGCGGTCTCCATTCAGGGAACAGACGTCCACCCCCTCCTCGGAGTCCCCGGCACCCAGCGTCCCCACGCCGCCTCCACCTCCCGGTAATGCGCCCGACCTCTGCCTCTCTCTTTCTCTCTCATATACCACGCCGGCAACAGGGAGAGAAAGAGAGAGAGAACTAGCGTGGACTTATTTTTTATTTTTTAATATTTTATTTTTTTAATTAATATTTTTTGAAAAACCGCGTTGCAGCGTTTCGCGCTAATCGAGAACGCGCAAATCGAGGGATCACTGTATCTTGAATTCCTGCACTGGATATATATTGCCATTTATACTCTATTCTCCAAGGGTACCAGTTAAAATGAAATTCCAATTTGATGGTGCCAACTGTACAGTATTTTTTAAAAATAGGCAGAATTTTCATCATCCCTATGAATCCAGTTGAAATTAGTTTTAAAAAGCATCATTTTAACCACCTACACTTAAACTTAAATGTCTCCAAAGACAACATGGGTGTTGTTTTTTTAATTATCCCTCATGATTATGAAGGATACAAAAATTTATAGACCATAAAATTTATTTCTATGCTAATAGGTTCCCTTTTTATATCCTACAACATATGCTTAGAATCACTTGGAAATGGTCAAGGTTTTTTTTTTAAAGAGACAGTAAGAAGCAATTAGAAACATTATCTTTAATTATTATGGAAAATATTAAGAAGACAATATTTTAAAAGTAGATATAATTGTATAAAGACATTCATTATACTGTACTTTTATGTATGTCTTCCCTGGCCCAGTTATGTGCTGAACTACATTCCATCAACCTAGGCTGGGTGAGGATTATGACAATTGATGTTTTTAGCCTGATGCCTTCACTGTTCCAGCAGTATGGCCTATCCTGAACAATATCGTTTGGCGGGGCCCAGGGGAAGAGCCTTCTCTGTGGCGGCCCCAGCCCTCTGGAACCAACTCCCCCCGGAGATTAGAATTGACCCCACCCTCCTCGCCTTTCGTATGCTCCTTAAACCCCACCTCTGCCGTCAGGCATGGGGGAACTGAGATACTCTTTCCCCCTAGGCCTTTACAATTTATGCATGGTATTTTTGTTTGTATGTATGATTGGTTTTAAAATAAGGGTTTTTTAGTTGTTTTAGTATTGGATTTAGAAACAGAATCATAGAAGACTGACGGCAGAAAAAGACATCATGGTCCATCTAGTCTGCCCTTATACTATTTCCTGTATTTTATCTTACAATGGATATATGTTTATTGATTGATTGATTGATTCAATTTTTATGCCGCCCTTCTCCTTAGACTCAGGGTGGCTTACAACATGTTAGCAAAAGCACTTTTTTAACAGAGCTAGGCTATTGCCCCCACAATCCAGGTCCTCATTTTACCCACCTCGGAAGGATGGAAGGCTGAGTCAACCTTGAGTCGGTGATGAGATTTGAACCGCTGACCTTCAGATCTACAAGTCAGCTTCAGTGGCCTGTAGTATAGCACTCTACCTGCTGTGCCATCCCGGGCATGTTTAAATTCAGTTACTGTGGATTTACCAACCATTTACATGCTGTTTTTTATTATTGTTGTTAGCTGCCCCGAGTCTACGGAGAGGGGAGACATACAAATCCAATAAATAAATAAGTAAGTGAGTGAGTGAGTGAGTGAGTGAGTGAGTGAGTAAACAAACAAACAAACAAATAAATAAATAAAATATCTTTTCTTCAAATTATCCAACAAGAATTTCTGCAGGAAAGTGTTACTGAGCCATAGACCTGCTCCTGAAATAGATATTCCAGGTCAAGGTGTATAGCTGTCTCTATAAACCAGTCATTTTCTCTTCCATCGCAGAAATGATTGTCTCTTCATGCATATATGAGATGTGAATGATAACTTTTGAATTATTGTTCATTTTAGTGCCTGAACTCATTATTTCCGATTGCTTGTAAGCAAGAATTCAGTTTCTCGTCACATGTATAGCATAATAAGTCGTAGCTAGTAATTCTCAGATTAAAAATTAGACATAGCTATTCCTCACATTAATAAAACATCCATCATAAATCTCCTGTGTAAATACCACACTGCTGTGAAAAGTTCCATCATTCTAATGTTTAGCCAGATATATTACACTTATTAGGTAGCATATGTGAATGACTGTGGGATACCCAGCAACAGCAAGGTTTCCAATATAACTGTGAAATGGAGAAAATGTTTTTAAAAAAAGGTTTTTTAAAGAGTTTATGCAAGAGTATCCTAATTCTGATAATACCTGTTCCTGCATACATTTACTATCTCATTGAGTTTGTTACTTACTAGAATAGAATAGAATAGAATAGAATAGAATTTTTATTGGCCAAGTGTGATTGGACACACAAGGAATTTGTCTTGGTGCATATGCTCTCAGCGTACATAAAATAAAATATACATTTGTCAAGAATCATGTGGTACAACACTTAATGATTGTCATGGGGTCAAATAAGCAATGAAGAAGCAATATTAATAAAAATCTTAGGATATAAGCAACAAGTTACAGTCAAGAAATCTAAAATTATTTGCTGTTTTATTAATTATGTACCCACATCATGCTAATTTTTGGTAGCTTATGGGAAAAGCATACATTTTACTTTTTGCCTCTCAGTCCCTGCCGGGTCAATCCCATTAAAAGTATGTCTAATTGACAAGAGCATAATAAGTTTGAAATAGATCTATACTAGTCTCCTTTCTTTTCACTTACCAGCAAAAATATGTTACACATGTATATTATAGATTGGTGACTATTAAAAAAATGTATCTGTCTTGGATATAGCCCTGGGTGGGGTCGAGAGGCAAAAAGGAAATCAGGATTTGAGTATACCAAGGTGATTCGACAGAAAACAAGCATATAGCTCTTCTCTGGAACAAACTGATTGGGAGGTAGCCTAGAGGTTAAAATCCTGCCTTGCAGGCAGAAGTCTACAGGTTCAAATCCCAAAAAGGGTATTATGCTGACAAGAGCATAATAAACTCAAAATATATCTACACTAGCTTCCCTTCCTTTCACTTACCAGCAAAAACATGTTACATACACACAAACACCTGAGTGTGTGGGGGTATGTGTATGTGTGTGTATATGTATGTATGTACAATATGTATGGATGGAGGGATGGATGGATATATGTTCAAACATAACTTTAGGACGCCTTAAGCGATTTCAACCAAACTTAGTACACAGATGACTTACCCTCTGGAGACAAACACTGTGGGGGTAAGACACCCAGGGGTGGGCTATTTCCAGGATGGGGGGAACGCAGTGGGGTAGCGAAAAATGGAGCTCCACCCCAGAGCACCCAATTTGCACTGAAAAATGTTGAAAGAAAATGCATAAGCCACGCCCACAGTGTGATAGCAAAAACTTTGGTAGCCTTTCACTGAAGATATCCCTGGTGCGTGTGTGTGTATGTGTGTCTGTGTGTCTGTGTGCTGTGTGTTTTCCAGCATTTCTTTGGAAAGTCTGGGCCTTTTAAATAAGAGCAAGTGCATCATCCTTTTAAAAAAGAGTGACATTTATTGGGAGCTGGCATGGGGATGGGAAGAGAGCCTAATTAGGCCAGTACAGAGGCTTTTGATTAAGCGTGCCATGGCCTAAGCAAATTGCCTACCCTAACCTCACTGTGGTGGCCAAATATCACAAGAAGCAGCTTCAGTCTGTGTTCCCAGGATCTTCCTTCACCCCAACTCGGATCTAGGCTTCCCTTACACAGTAGAGGCAAAGGGAGGTTGATTAGGGCAGTACAGAGACCTTTCACTGAGTGTCCCATGGCCTAACTGGATTATTATTATTATTATTATTATTGTTGTTGTTGTTGTTGTTGTTGTGCCGGCGTGTTTCAACCACCCATAATTACAGGGTAATTAGTCCAGGAAGACACAAACCACAGAATAAAAGGAAAACCCAAAAGTTTTTATAAACAGAAAAACAGAAACAGCTCCTTTTTTAAATGTCAAAGGGATTTTCTGGTACACACAAGGCACAGGTTAAATGCAATCCAATTGCTCACCCAATAATTAGGAAATTGAGTCCAATTCTAAAGTCCAGAGAGTCCACACACAATCTTGAACAGCACAAAAACCACGATCTTGACGAAACAATGAATCAGAAAAACTGCCATGAGGCTAAAACAGCAGGCTGCACTTTTATCTGTAGCACTAATTACAGCAACCCCATCCAACCACAGGTGGCCTCATTTTCTCTTCTAATAATCCTTCAGTTGTTGTCTCCTATGCATCACTCTATGCATGCATGGATGTGTCATTAATTCTTGTTCAGAATCCAGGGATGATACAGATGATTGATCTCCTCCTGGGCTGTCTGCCAAACTCCCCTCTTCCCTGTCACTCACGCAAGATCATTTTGGTTAACGTACTGCTTTGCATTTTTGCATTTTTGGATATTTGTCCTTGAATTTTAGTACTTTCTTTCTTTGCTCTAGCCAATTATAAAAATTTTCCCATATCTTATAATATTCTGAGTCCTCTTTCCCCTCTAGCTTTTGTGACAGCATGTCCATCTCTGCACAATCCATCACCTTTTTAATTATCATCCCTTCTTCTGGTATTTTATAGGATTTCCACTGTTGAGCATATACTATCCTTGCCACTGTCAAAATGTGAACAATCAAATATTGTACTTCTTTTTTAAATTTCTTATTGAGAATACCCAGTAAATATAATTCTGGTTTGTTTTTCCACTTCTTCTTTTGTTATTTCTTTTATTCATTCCCCCACATTGTTCCAGTAATTTTTGACCTCTGAACAGGTCCACCACTGATGATAAAATGTGCCTTTTTCTTTTTTACATTTCCAGCATAACGGAGAAACATTTGGGAACATTTGCCTTACAGTTTCTCCACCTTAAAAAGTGGACAATAGGAAAACCACTGAAAATCTTGCCAAGAAAACTGCAGGAACTTGTACAAGCCATTGCCAGGAGTCAAGTTTGCCTCAAAGGCAAATAAAAAAGAAATTGGGGGGGGGGGGAAATCCTCCAGCTTGCTGTCTCGCTGTGCACGCACACAATTGTTGCTAATATAAAAGTCTGCTGAGCTCTGTATGTGCAATCAAAGCGCATTCAAGATTGAAGAAGTAAGCAGTGGTTTGGAAGAAAATCACATTCTCCTAATTTATGCATGTCTCGTTGTGGAGAGGGAAGAAAAAACCCAGACGGAGACCTTTTCCAAGGTCAAATGTTTCTCTTACCAAAACATTTTTAAGGTATATGCCCATGTTTCTCACTGATTCTTTTATGTACTCAGCATTCTGTCCTAAAAAGTCTGAGTTTATTAGACATCCATTACAATTGACACATTGTTGCACTGAGGGGTGAATAGATGCATTAGACAGATGAGCTTAATTGGCTTTCATCCAAGAGAAATTAGAGAGAGGGGGAGAAAGACAGCTGAATTTGATTCACATTTTCAATTAGTAAAACTTTCTTTCATTATTATAATGCCTTCTCAAATAGCAGCCACATCATGGTGACAAATCCCGTTATCATGCTTTCTTTAATTGTCTTCCAAAAAGGCTTCCATTGAAAGCATTGTCTGGACTTGTGTATAATGCTGACAATCAAATTCCCTTCAAAGAGACCCAGGGAGGGAGAAGGGGTGGGGGACGTCTGACTAAAGCACATTATCATAACACTTTTTTGTGGGGTGGGGTGGGGTGGGGAGAGCTGGTAGTTCTTCAGGCTGCAGTTCTTGTATTGGGTCACCATGCCTTGATGACAATGATGGGGGCTAACAAGATCAGTCAGCAAGCATCACTGGGATGTTGACATGTCCCGTTTGTTTTTGTTTGGTTGTTTGGGTTAGGGGGTGTTGGGGTTTTTGTTTTGCTTTCCTCTGCTTTAGAATTTTTGTCTATGCAAGTATGATAAAGCAGAAGAGCGACAAAGATGATTAGGGGACTGGAGGCTAAAACACATGAAGAACGGTTGCAGGAACTGGGCATGGCTAGTTTGATGAGGAGAAGGACCAGAGGAGACATGATAACAGTGTTCCAATATCTCAGGGGTTGCCACAAAGAAGAGGGAGTCAACCTATTCTCCAAAGCACCTGAGGGTAGAACAAGAAGCAATGGGTGGAAGTTGAACAAGAAGAGAAGTAACTTAGAACTAAGGAGAAATTTCCTGACAGAACAATTAATCAGTGGAACAGCTTGCCTCCAGAAGTTATGAATGCTCCAACAATGGAAGTTTTTAACATGTTATATTGTTGTGGTTAGCTCTGGCCCAGCTCCTGCCCCAAGGACTGTGGATGTGGGGGAGACATCCATATGCCTGGTTTGCCCCCGGTGGAATCTGAAGATGAAGATGAAGGCTCCTCTGACCAAGAAGACATGAGTGACAGAGAGGAGGAGAGTGGGGCAGACAGCTCAGAAGGAGATCAATTATCTAGCTCCTCCTTGGATTCAGAACAAGAGTTAATGATACAGCCACGCATGCGGAGAGCGATGCATAGGCAACAGCAACTGAGAGATTATTATCAAAGAAAATGAGGTCACCTGTGGTTTGGTGGGGCTGTGGTAATTAGTGAGGTTGCTCTAAATAGCAGTCTGTGGGTTTGGCCATAGTGGAGGATTATCTGATTGTTGTGTTTCATGACTGCTTTACTGACTTTGACTTTTTGTGTGCTGATTTTTCCCTGCTTTGAAACTAAACCAGAGCAAAGTGTGTTTCACTTTGTGAAAGAAGGACTTTGAATTGCCTCACAGCTGCAAGCTAAGTATCACAAGACTGATAAGGGACTTGTATAAATTACCAGTTTGTTTGGAGAGGAGTGCTCTTTGCTATACCAAAAGAGGGCTTGGTTTAAGTGAATTGTCATTATAAAGAACATTGTTTTGAATTTTGAAACGTGTGTGTGTCTGACATTTGTACCTGTGAATTTTTTGGAGGATTCTACCAGAGAGCCCGACAGAACATTATATAACCATCTGTCCCAAATAGTATAGGGTTTCCTGCTTAAGCAGGGGGTTGGACTAGAAGACCTCCAAGGTCTCTTCCAACTTTGTTGTTGTTGTTGTTGTTGTTGTTGTTATAGAATAAATGTGTTTTGTTTTTTAAGCTGATAACAGCAGACAAGGATTTCATTGTCCAAAGGCAAATTAAAAGAAATGGAAAGACTTGAATCCATTTCATACCTTGATCACACGGAATTATGTCTGTATAATCACTAGGAAAGAGGCCCGCACTGATGGCTTTGTACATTCATGGTCCTACACCCAAGGACATATATATGCTGTCATTGGAAGGCTACCGTATTCCCACACTTTTCTAAACTCGTGACTTAAAGGGAAACTAGAGAATAACTCTTTGACTACTTGCATCAATGAATTAACACAGAGCATCTGTCTCTAAGCTGATAGGAAGCAGACAACAAGATGTGGGTTTGAAAGGAAGGCTTTAGATTAGATATCCTTGCTTGCTTGTATAGAATAGCAACATATGATGGAATGTAATCCAGATTCCCAAGAAGAAGGAAGTGCATTCCAAAGGAGCAAGAAGAGACAACTCAGTTCAGATAATTGGTGTCACAGAAAAAGGATGAAGATTTGTTTGTTTGTTTGTTTGTTTGTTTGTTTGTTTGTTTGTTTGTTTGTTTGTTTGTTTGTTTGCTTGTTTGTTTGACTTCTATGCTGCCCAAGCCCAAGGGACTCAGGGCGGCTTACAAAATAATAATACAATACAAAAGATACAAAGCAATAAGAGAAGTCAAATATAATATCTAAAACTAACCTCATGATAAAACCCAAGATGGTCCCTCCCTAATACTTCCCAGAGTATTTATGCTTTATAGGAGTTTTAGCATGCTTTCTTTTGGCAGGACTCTGTCTATGGGTGAGGGACAATTAAAAAAAAATATGCTTCAAAGAATCACAACTTATCTTTCTTGGTTTTGGGAACCTGACACAACAGGATACTTTGGATAGGTGGCATCTGTGAGATACTGGTCAAAATGTATAAGGAGAGTGGAATGGAGTGGAGTGAGGAAGGGAGGGGATTCTACCATCAGTTGGAGACTGCAAAAAATATTTGTATTTATTAGATTTGTATGCCGCCCCTCTCCGAAGACTCGGGACGGCTAACAACAATAAAAAAGACAATGTGAACAAATCTAATATTAAAAGTAATCTTAAAAACCCCAATTTAAAGAACCAATCATACATACAAGCATACCATGTATAAATTCTATAAGCCTAGGGGGAAGGGAAAATTTCAATTCCCTCATGCCTGCCGACAGAGGTGGGTTTTAAGGAGCTTGTGAAAGGCAAGGAGGGTGGGGGCAACTCTGATATCTGGGGGGAGCTGGTTCCAGAGGGTCGGGGCCGCCACAGAGAAGGCTCTTCTCCTGGGTCCCGTCAAATGGCATTGTTTAGTCGACGGGACCCGAAGAAGGCCAACTCTGTGGGACCTAACCAGTTGCTGGGATTCGTGCGGCATAAGGCGGTCCTGGAGATATTCTGGTCCGATGCCATGAAGGGCTTCATAGGTCATAACCAACACTTTGAATTCTGACCGGAAATTGATCGGCAACCAATGCAGACAGCGGAGTGTTGGTGTAACATGGGCATACCTTGGGAAGCCAATGATTGCTCCCGCAGCTGCATTCTGCACGATCTGTAGTTTCCGAACACTTTTCAAAGGTGCAAAGAAGAGCAACTAAGATGATTAAAGACATGGATACTAAAGCACATTAAGAACATATTTGGGTTCGGCTACTCTACCCTACTCTACCCTACTCTACTCTACCCTACTCTACCATACTCTACTCTACTCTACTCTACTCTATTTGGGATCTGTAGCAGTGGTGAAATCTAAAATTTTTACTACCAATTCTGTGGACATGTCTTGGTGGCTTACTGAGTGTGGCTTGGTGGCGTGGCAGGGGAAGGATACCGCAAAGTCTCCATTCCCACCCAATCCCTGGGGCCAACCAGAGGTGGTAATTGCCATTTCTCCAAACTACTCAGAGTTTCTGCTACTGTTCTCCAAAACCTGTTAGAACCTCTTGGATTTCACCCCTGGTCTGTAGATATTTTATCAGCCCCCCTTCTGATCCATGCAATATATGGGTTCTCAGTAGAAGAAAGGTTGGTTGCAATTGTTGCAACCTGCAGTCCAAACTATCTATTGAAGTTTGTATCTGTCATATTTGGTTGCCGTATCAAAGCAGATAGTTATAGAAGAACAAATGAGAGACTCAATAATTCCTCTGTAGAACTATATCAATATGAACTTTCTGAGTTAATGCAGCAAGAATATTCTTTGTTGTGCCTTTTTAATGATGGTTCTGATGTTATTTTCAAATCCTGGGAGGTTATAGAGCCCCAAAATTTGAAAGAGTCTGCTGTTGATACTGTGTTACATAATACAGTAAAAGGTGGTAAAATAGGAGAGCTCCTCCTAAAATGCCTAAAATCTCTAAAGGTTTTTTTTAGTTATATTTTTTTATTGATTTTTATTACAAGAAAACATTCACATAATGTAAAACAATGTGCTCAGTAATCAATGTGCCCAGCACCAGACAGCATTCATACCCATCCACCAAAATGGGGGCGTATTTTCTATATACCACTTTAACTCAAGAGCAATATATCTTTTCACACATTATAAAGTAATTCTAATTCATTCTTTATAGCTTGGTCTTGAATTCTTCTGACCATGTAGCCTCTTACCTGTCCCGTCATCCCATCAGTTCCCGCAACTCAGTTTCATTGGCTGAATTCATCCTCTTATCCAGTGATGGGCTACCAAAATTTTTACTACCACACTGTGGACGTGGCTTATGCATTTTGTTTCAACATCTTTCAGTACATATTTGGTGTTCTGGGGTGGAGCTCCATTTTCGCTCTCCCACTGCATTCCCCCTGTCCGGACAGTAGCCCACCCCTGATTATCTACTATATAAAGTGTATGTACGCACGCACAGCTCTTCTAAAATTGTACACATTCAACATCATTTACTGCAATAGGAAAAATATACTCAGAGCCCAGAAGGGAAAAAAAGAAAAAAAAATCAAAATTTTGCTACTGGTACTGTGTACCTGACCATACCCATTGGAGCCCACCACTGCTCTTATCCATGATCTCAAACTGAATATGATTCACCATGTACTGATACCAATTTTGTATTGTCCTCATCTCTAAAGTTTTAAACATGTTTAGCTCCAAATTGTTCCAGTTGCAACACTACAGGTCCTGTTGTTTAACTATCTGTCTATATGCAGACTCATCACCATCTCAAATCACTGTCATATCCTTTGTAAACTTCCATACTTTAAAAGAAGAAACTTAGAGACATAGTCTCTAAGTATAGAGAGAAAAAAGAAAAAAGAAGCATAGAAATCATACAGCCATGGGGGATACCTGTGCTAGTTTATTTATTAGATTTGTATGCCACCCCTCTCCATAGACTCGTAGACTCCATAGACTATTTATTTGTATTTGTATTTATTAGATTTGTATGCCGCCCCTCTCCGAAGACTCGGGGCGGCTAACAACAATAAAAAAGACAATGTGAACAAATCTAATATTAAAAATAATCTTAAAAACCCCAATTTAAAGAACCAGTGTTCAAAATTTCCTCTGTGGCATTCTACCTGTCAGAAAGCTTATAATTCACCTACAACAGGGTGTCAAACTCATGGCCCATGGGTCAAATTCATCACACAATGGCCACACCCAGTCTTGATTTAGCGAAGTGGAAAAAAGTTGTGATACGCCACGTGACATTGCAAGTTTGACACCTGTGACCTACAAGTGTGGAAAGGCACAGATAGTTGAATCATTATAGAGTGAATAATTTCTGGAATGGTGGTATTGAATGGTAGTATTGAAGTCCACGAAAAGAACCCATGAATAGGTCCCTGGGGATTCAAGATGTCGCATGATGTAATGCAGTGCTCTATTGACGGCAGCATCTGATGATCTATTTCCACAGTAGACAAACTGCAAGCTAACCAGTGAGGATTTCCATGGCAAACCACTTGAAAAACCTTGCCAAGAAAACTGCAGGCGCTTCTGCAGGGAGCCTTTGAGACTTGGACACAATTGATTGGATGTAAATCTAAATGAAATTTACTTAGAATGCCTCACTGCCTTCTTATGATATATATTGCCAGAAAATATCTACATAGCCTGTGTCTCTGATCCGAAGCCTGCTCAGTAGGAAGGAGTTTTCTACTGAATACATATAGAATTGTATGGCATATTGTATCTTATTTAAGGACCATTTATTTCAATTGGCTATGCAATCACTTTGTATAGTCTGGATTCTCTGCTCTGTATTTCTTGTAGCTTAAATGCAACATTTGACAATTTTCAAACTTAAACCACATTTTTATTACTAACTGTACAATAAACATCCCAGATAGGAGTAATTCCATGCCCCTTGGGGGAAATTGCATTGCAGCATTCCAATCACAGAAATGAATGATTCCCGTAATATTTCTCATTTTAGATATGAGCATTTCCTTCTTCCCATTAATCATGTTAACAGAATATAGTGCACAAGGGTCTTAATTTTATTACCATGTTTGGGTAAAGAGAGATAATAACTATGAATATAATTTTGTTGATTACTTCCAATAAACCAATCATCTCCACTGTTCATTAAAAATATATTTGTTTATTTATTCAGTCAACATGGAGGATAATTACTCATTTTCTTCTGGTAGATAATAGACTTTGCATTCAAATGCTTTCATGTCTGACCTAACTATACAGCTGAATTGTATATGCTTAAAAGCTCTAATTATAGAATGGAAAACTTCAGGTGTCCACTTTGAAGAGTATCTGATTTATGCAAAAATAAAATAACTTCTCAGTAATTCTTATTAAAGAAGTTTAAAAAGCATTAAGCTTTTGTTCTTTAATGCATAATTTTTAAAGATACAAGATAAAAACTAACAAAAACTAATATTTATTACAAAGAGATGGAAACAAAAACAAAAGTGCAGAAAAAAAAGAAACGAAATATTAAAAAATGACTTCTAATTATTATTTTTTTACAATAGTTATAAGTACAAATGTAAATGTCTTTATGGCCACAGCATTCTTTACATTTTTTTCTACAATAATTTTTTTCCTACCCTTCAAAACCACATAATTTCATTTTTTTCCCCTGTTTCATGCAAAAAGTCAATAACAGGATACTAATCAACATTAAAGTTAGACTATTTCTTTTCTGAAATCAAAGTTCTCAGTTTGGTCACCTCAGTAAGTTCCATCATCTTCACCATCCATTCAGTAGTGAGTTATTACTGGTTCACCCCGGTTGGGATAAACTGGTAGCAGTTTCGATAGGAAGCTCCGCCCACCCACCCGGACATCATCACAGATAATCTGTGCATGCACACACACATATCTCTGAACTCTTAACAAAGAAAAGTGAAACCTATTACTGCATCCATTCCTCCATTGTGGTTAAAGTAGAATCTTTCTATCTTTTTGTATATACTGTGTAATCATATATAAAAACAAATGATTGTTTTTCAAACTGTTTATCCATCAGTCCCAAAAGAAGTATTTTGTTTCAATTGTATACTAATCTTTAAAATCTTCTATATGTGTGTGTGTGTGTGTGTGTGTGTGTGTGTGTGTGTGTGTGTGTGTGTAAAAGGAAGCATTTAGCTCCTCTCATATTTGGGTATACCACAGTGATTCGACAGAAAAAACCTATAACACTTCCCTGGTACAAAGCTGAAAGGATGAGATGGCCTAGAGGTTAATTCTCTTTCAAGGCAAAGATTGCAAGTTCAAATCCAAGTGAGGGTATGGCTAGCTGATGAAGCTACAACAAGGCTGAAATAGATCTATACTAGTCTCCCTTTATTTTCAAATTTAGCAAAAATATGTTACATATATGTTCTGCCGGTGTGTAAATATAGGTTAATTAGTCCAAATAGATACACACACACACACACACACACACACACACACACTAGAATGCAAATCAAAAGGTCTTTATCAACAGAAGAGAAGGAAAAACTCCCTTTTAAACTTCAAAGGGATTTTCTGGTACAAACCAGGCACAGGTTAAATACAATCCAATTTCTAACCCAGTAACTGGGAAATTGAGTCCAATACTATTGTCCAAACACTGAGAAACACTCACAATGAAGTATAATCCAAAGTCCAGGAATTCCACATACAGTCTTGAATACAATCAGGAAACAGCAAGTCACGGTCTTGATGAAACTATGATCAGATAAACTTCCACAAGGCTATATATATTCAATTTTTTAATGCTGCCCTTCTCCTTAGACTCAGGGCAGCTTACAACATGTTAGCAATAACACTTTTTAACAGCATATTGCCCCCACAATCTGGGTCCTCATTTTACCACCTCAGAAGGATGGAAGGCTGAGTCAACCTTGAGCCGGTGATGAGATCTGAACCGCTGACCTGCAAATCTAGCAGTCATCTTTAGTGGCCTGCAGTACTGCACTCTGCCCACTGTACACACACACACATATTTTCTAACTTTTTTCATGTAAATCAAGCATGATAAAATAACCCCTTCCGTTTACAATTTAAAGTATTATTACACATACTAGACAATTTTTTGGTGAGGAATGCATCATTTTATTAATCTTTTTAAGATTATAGCAAAATATAAGTTTTTGTCGTTTCAACCACATAGTCTCCCACATAGTCTGGATATTTTAAGCCAAATTTTAGCCCCTTGTATCATCTATTCTTTTACTTGCTCTTCTGTTTCAAATTTCAATAAAAGCTTATATATTTTAGCAGTATGATCATTATTTGTACATAGTTCTGTTTCAAATTCAGTTATAGAATGTTCAGAACCGTAAGTACTTTTATCTGTTATAAATCTTCCTAATAATCAATGTGTATCCTTCTATGACCAACTCCTTCCTTGATTTTATTTTACATTCCTTTTGGCAAAATTTTAGCCTTTCAGAATAAGTTTATGTTTATCTATTATTTCTCTTCTAAAAAATCCTCTTTGTGCAGAGAGCTACAAAGGACTTTTCAGAAATGTTTGCATCGATTCCATACAGTATTCTTAATGTATCACATCTAACAAAATGATTTTCAAAATCAAACTTAAACTTAGCTTTGTCATAGCACAGAGGTGTCAAACTCAATTTCATTGAGGGCCACTTCAGGGTCGTGTTTGATCTTGGATCTACAGGATGGGAGCGGCCCGGATAGGCATGGCCAGCTCAATTTCACTCATGTTGGGGGTGCCTGTGTTAACAAAAACCTCAGAAAAGAAGGATTTAGGGGTTGTGATTTCTGACAGTCTCAAAATGGGTGAGCAGTATGGTCGGGCAGCAGAAAAACCAAGTAGGATGCTTGGCTGCATAGCTAGAGGTATAACAAGCAGGAAGAGGGAGATTGTGATCCCCTTATATAGAGCGCTGGTGAGACCACATTTGGAATACTGTGTTCAGTTCTGGAGACTTCACCTACAAAAAGATATTGACAAAATTGAACGGGTCCAAAAACGGGCTACAAGAATGGTGGAAGGTCTTAAGCATAAAACGTATCAGTAAAGACTTAATGAACTCAATCTGTATAGTCTGGAAGACAGAAGGAAAAGGGGACACAATCTGAAGTTAGTTGGGGGAAAGATCAAAAGCAACATGAGGAAATATTATTTCACTGAAAGAGTAGTACAGTAGATCCTTGGAACAAACTTCCAGCAGACGTGGTTGGTAAATCCACAGTAACTGAATTTAAACATGCCTGGAATAAACATAGATCCATCCTAAGATAAAATACAGGAAATAGTATAAGGGCAGACTAGATGGACCATGAGGTCTTTTTCTGCCGTCAGTCTTCTATGTTTCTATGTTTCTATAATGGTCCAGATGGAGCTTATTTTAGCTAACAGAGGGTTGCAGGAGGCCATCGCAACCAAAAATGGAGGCCTCCCAAGCTCAATTTTTTCTGGCAGAGGTACCACAGGCTGGTCCATTGCTGTTTTCAGGGTAGTCCCATGGGACAGATCTAAACCACCCCCATAGGCTGGATACAGCCTCTGGGATTTGAAACTCCTATTGTAACATAAGTATCTATGCCAGTGATGGCAAACCTATGACACAGGTGCCATTGATGGCACACAGAGCCATATCTGCTGGCACGCGATCGTTGTCCTAGCTCAGCTCCAGTATGCATGTGTTTCCTGGTCAGCTGATTTTTGGCTCACAGAGGCTCTGTGAGGATGTTTTTGGCTTCCAGAGAGCCTCTGGATAGATGGGGGAGGGCGTTTTTACCCTTCAGGAAAGCCTTTGGAGCCTGGGGAGGGCAGAACATAAGCCTATTGGGTCCACCAGAAGTTGTGAAACAGGCTGTTTCTGGCCTCCAGAGGGCCTCCATGGGGTGGGGGAGCTATTTTCACACACACACCCTAGGCATTGGATTATGGTTGTGGGCACTCATGCATGCATGATAGCATGTGTGCACACTCTTTCGGCACCTGGGGGGGGGAAAGGTTCCCCATCACTGATCTATGCCATCCAAATCTCCACTCACATGCTTCTAATTCCAAAGGTTTTCTGTTTCTCATAAATGATCATTCTTTCATCCATTATTGCTCAAGTTTTGAACCCTGATGATATCGTGAAATGGCAAAAACCTGGAGATGTTTTCAAACAGAGACCTTCGGGATTGGGAGGCATAGAAGTTGAATAAAATAAATTAATAAAAATAAACCAGTACAGAATCCTCATGTGAAATGCTCCAGAAGGTCTTTCAGAATTATATGATTAATCAATTTATGGCACAAAGGATCACATGCCTTCCACTGCGATATGTTAAATCGATCCTTTTGTATAGAATGCATCATCCTACACTTCCACTCAAGTGGAAATAGACCTCTTTCCAATAGAACCAAACAGAGATATAGTTTTACATCTTGCCTGAAACTACAGATGAAAAAAATATTATGAAAGCATCCTAGTGACATTTCAATATTCCGGACTCTCCAGTTGTTGTTTCCACAGCAATAAATTTCTCTTCAAACTGATAAAATGAAGAACATGACTTTTAGAAAGTAACATAGAAACATAGAAGACTGATGGCAGAAAAAGATTTCATGGTCCATCTAGTCTGCCCTTATATTATTTCCTGTATTTTATCTTACAATGGATATATGTTTACCCCAGGCATGTTTAAATTCAGTTACTGTGGATTTACCAACCACGTCTGCTGGAAGTTTGTTCCAAGGATCTACTACTCTTTCAGTAAAATAATATTTTCTCACGTTGCTTTTGATCTTTCCCCCAAATAACTTCAGATTGTGTCCCCTTTTTCTTGTGTTCACTTTCCTATTAAAAACACTTCCCTCCTAAACCTTTTTTAACCCTTTGACATATTTAAATGTTCGATCATGTCCCCCCTTTTCCTTCTGTCCTCCAGACTATACAGATTGAGTTCATTAAGTCTTTCCTGATACGTTTTATGCTTAAGACCTTTCACCATTCTTGTAGCCCGTCTTTGGACCCATTCAATTTTGTCAATATCTTTTTGTAGGTGAGGTCTCCAGAACTGAACACAGTATTCCAAATGTGGTCTCACCAGGGCTCTATATAAGGGGATCACAATCTCCCTCTTCCTGCTTGCAAAAACCTCTAGCTATGCAGCCAAGTATCCTACTTGCTTTTTCTACCGCCCGACCACACTGCTCACCCATTTTGACACTGTCAGAAATCACTACCCCTAAATCCTTCTCTTGTGATGTTTTTGCTAACATGTTGCACTGTAGTTTACATCAAACAAAATAGCCTCAACCATTTGCACAGAGAGCATCCAGAGACATGATAAAACAAATATCTGCAAGTAAACCGGAATACAAACACATAAACAATGTGCCTTTATTTATATTTCAGCTCATAAATTCTCTTTCTTTCATCACTTATGGGAGGTGTCAGAAATCCAATTATATATACAAGGTTTGGAGAATATGTTCCGTTCATAGAATATACTGAGGACACACACTGTTGTCTTTATGGCCCTATTTGGATGTTCTCCCTGCTACTAATAATTAGAAGCAATTATGAATTCATTTCCCTTCCCTTGACAAGTTCATCTTTCACCTTCATCCTTCCACCATTATCTGGCACTTTCTAATTTGAGTAGACGCAGTTGCAAGAGATAAGAATAAGATTTCTTCCTTTGTACAGACAGGTAGAAAGAATCAGTGATTTCTCTCTTATCTTTCTCTCCCATTCACTCTTCTTACTGTCTATCCTCTTTAAGCAGCAGCTGTGAGGATTCATCCACCAGCAAGAAGCAGGCTAGTCAATTCCTAAATGTTGCTTTGAGGGCATTCTTGGAGTGATGCCTAATGAGGTGGCAGTGGTAGTTGCTTGAGTTGGCAATCACAACAGCCACTACACAATGTGTTCCTCTGAGGACCACTTAAGATTACTGCCAACAGAATGGCTTGGGACAAGCCCAATCAGATACCTTAGCTGAACCAGCTAAGCAGGTGGGGGTTGGCTTCTAGTTTGTCGATCCAGCTTGGATCATCCCTTGAAATTGCTTGACTCCATCTATCAGTAGGGCTTATGATAGATTTGGGTTCCAAATCATGGGAATGACTCATTTATAGTACAGGTATACTATAGCATAAACTTTCTACTGTAAAATTTGCCCATCTTATATATGGGGATCAGAAGAAACAAGGATACAATTTTCCATGCTCTATTTCTTAGACATTTCTAATTTTACAGAGAAGATTTCAAAAGAGGATTTGTGTTTTCACAAATTGTTATATATGTATACTTTTTGCCCACAGCCTTTTGCCCACAGCATTTTACCAATGGACAGACTCATGAAAGACATAGCCATGTTCCAGTATGACTCTTGAATGACATTCATAATGCTGGATAAAGATGAACATTTCCATCCACATCAACTATGTACAAAATGCATCAACCATGATTTACTGAAATTTATTTATTTATTTATTTATTTATTTATTTATTTATTTATGTATGTATGTATGTATGTATGTATTTATTTATTTATTTATTTATTTATTTATTTATTTATTTATTTATTTATTTATTAGATTTGTATGCTGCCCCTCTCCGCAGACTCAGGGCGGCTAACAACAATAATAAAACAGCATATGACAAATCTAATATTTAAAATAATTAAAATAACTAAGTTTAGGCTATTTACTTTTAAAATGTACAGTGGTACCTCTACTTACGAACTAAATTCATTCCGTGACCAGGTTCTTAAGTAAAAAAGTTTGTAAGAAGAAGCCATTTTTCCCTTAGGGATCAATGTAAAAGCAAATAATGCATGCAATTGGGGAAACCATCTCCTCCCAGGAGATTCCTAGAGAGACCCCACTGAGGCTTCTTCCTGCCTTTTCTGGCCCTGTTTCCTCCCAAGAGATTCCTAGAGGGGCCCCACGGAGGCTTCTCCCTGCCTTTTCCGGTTACAGTTTCAGAGGCTCGGGTTTGTAAGTGGAAAATGGTTCTTGAGAAGAGGCAAAAAAATCTTGAACACACGGTTCTTATCTAGAATAGTTTGTAAGTAGAGGTGTTTGTAGGTAGAGGTACCACTGTATTTGCTTATTTATGTGGGACTTAACCGCCGGCGACCTTACCAGCCGGCGCGGAGTTGCGACGTGGCCGGGGGAAGGAGGCCGCCATGTTGGAGGCGGAGCCTGCGGCCCCACGTCATCCCCGGGGGCCGCAGTGACGTCGTTGGTGTGCGCTGGGCACACATTGGCCGGGCGAGAGTGAGGCAGCCTTATAAAAGGGGCTGCCTCGTGGCACAGTTTCTCTCGCCCGGCATCGTGAGACACCCGCCCACCCTCCCTCTGTTACAGGGTGCATATGATGGGTCGCCCTTGGTGGGGCCGAGTAGGAATTTTTTGCAGCCACAGTAAATTGGCCGAGCTGTGGTTGTTTTTTCGCCTGCTCCACTCTGTGCGTGGGAGTGTGGTTAGGGGGTGGACTCACCGACTAGTGCCCCCCCTCAAGGTCACTGGGGGGGGACGGCCGATAGGGGGCAGAAATGGGCGTAAGCAGCAACTGTGTGATCTCCTTAGGGGCACCTCTACTGAGGTGTGGGGGGATCTCCCTCTCGGATTACAGGGCTCGACCGGCCTGGGTTCGGTGAGGGGGGTCCCTCCTGTGGCTCGCTGCATGGAGATTATCAGAGACCAGTGGCGAACCATCCCACACACCGTGGGGGCGTGGCAAGGGGCAGGGGGCAGGTGTAATTTTACCATGACCCTGCACCCAGGCATGGAGCTTTCGCCCTTGAAGTTGCTCAGTTGAGTTTGGTTGGAAAGTTAACTCCGCCCCCATTTGATTTATGCACCACTGCAGGTCACGTGGGCTTATTTGGTTAAATAATTAATTCAAGTTGGTTTTAATAAAAGTGACCCTATTTATACCCATTCCTTGTGTCCGACTGTTACTCCGGCTGCGCCGCAACAAGGAATTCTGGAAATGTGCAACAGTTTTTGGAAGTGGTCTGCCATCATTTTTTTTCCCATAAGGGTGGGAGAGAGTCACAGGTGAAAAGTCACCCCTTTGTGCCTAAACTGAGTCTGGTACAAAGAGTCTCTTGGTTTGTAGCTCTGTGTCCTTGGCCACCATATCAAACTGGCTCCCAAATTGAAGTGAGTTGAGGTGTGGTGAGAAGAGAAGAGAGGATTTTGAATACATAGCAGAAAAAGTTAAGTTAAACTTGAAGGTAGATGTCCTATTTTTGATACCATGAAGTAGCAAAGAAAACAGATTTTCATTGTGGGTGTATAGGGATGAGGAGAAGAGTTTGTTTGTTTGTTTGTTTGTTTGTTTGTTTGTTTGTTTGTTAGTTAAACTTCTATGCCGTCCTTTTCAACCAACTCAGTGCGGCGTACAACATAATAAATGCAATATAATACAATGTGTAGAAATTTAATTCAAAAAATACTACAAAGCTAAAAAAAATTCTAAAAATCCCATCTATCCCAACACAATCATCCACATTCATCCAATCCAGTCACTCAGAGCATCGTCTGGAGCCAATCTCAACGCTTACAACCCTCACGCCCGCTGGCAGAGATAGGTCTTCAAAGCTTTGCAAAAGACTAGGAGAGAGGAGGTGGTATGTATCTCTGGAAGGAGTTTGTTCCAAAGGGCCAGGGCCACCACAAAGAAGGCTCTTCCCCTTCGTCCCGCCAGGTGACATTGTCTAGCCGACAGGACCTGAAGAAGGCCGATTCTGTGGTACCTAATCCGCCACAGGTATGCATGAGGCAGTTACATATATAGGGGATATATTAGGGAAGGATAAGAGGCTTTTAAAAGCTCATTAGGAGTCTGTTCCTTGTCAGCTTCTCATATTCTTATTTACAAATCTGTTCTATTATCTTTATGCCTCCATCTGCACTTTTTATTTAAAAAAGGCAGAACAGTTCATATTTAAGCATTTGAAAGCATTTTATTCTAAAATATTAGTCTAATATTTTGAGCCCTGAAATATGCTGCTATGTTCACAGTATTTTCATTCATATGGCAAAATTATGAAAAGTGCATAATTCACATATTTGATACACATTATCCAGGAATCTGATCTGCCTTTGCTTTGAAATGCAGATTGATTGAGATCATTTAGCAACTCTAGCTTATACAAAGCATTTCAAATTACTTGTTGATGTGTCAAGCTACATACAGACTATACAGAGATTTTAAATGGTTGAGGCTGGGCTGACTGTGTGACACTTGTGCCTCCTCTATCAATCTTAGTAAGACTATATGGAGAAGCAAAAGAGAAAATTGCATAATAAAAGATGCATTGTTTCTTTCCAGTCACGAAATTTCATGGAACCAATAAGAATCCTTTTCCCCTCCCATACACCACTGGATGTGTGTAATTTGTTCCTTGCTTCTCTTACACCACTACTTCTCCTTTTCTATAGAAGAAATGGTGCCCTTACCTTCCCACTCTTTTTTCACCCCTGAGCATCTCACTTTCCTTGCAGAAAATTATGTTAAGTACAGGAGGCATGGCTTTGCAAACAATTTCAAGGCAAGAATCGCCACTTGGAATTATAAATATTAATAGCTCTCTCTTGCTTGGACAGAAAACATTGTTCTCTAAATACCTAGTTTTTGGGCTATAAAGGTGTTTCTCTCTCTTTCTCCCTCTCTCTCTCTCTCTCTCTCTCTCTCACACACACACACACAAAGAGAGAGAGGGAGAAAGGGGAAGAGAGAGAGAGAGAGACCTTCCTCCCTTATCCCTGAATTGAGGAAAGCATTGTACATTGCTGAGAGTCACTCTGTAAATACAATGGGTTGTGTCTAAATTTGATACATAAATAAGTTTTGGAAACATGCCCTTGCTTGCAATGTTATATATATTGGAAATCTCAATGGAGATCGTTGATTCACAAAATGTTTCATTTATTTATTTATTTATTTGGTTGGTTGGTTGGTTGGTTGGTTGGTTGGTTGGTTGGTTGGTTGGTTGGTTGGTTGGTTGTGACATTTGTTTACTGATATTGTAAGTCTCATGTAAAGATTATACAAGCTTGGTTGATATCAGCCTACATGCTGTTGTTTTGAGATTTAACAATAAGCATAATTTGTGGTTGATGCATGTTTTCATCACCTATATAGTCCATAGACACCTATATATCACTAGCCTATTGGCCTTTAGAAGAAAAAAATATACAAGAATTCGAATATTTTAATAAAGATGATGGAGAAGATGGAGGAAATAAGAAGGGATTTTTAAAAAGTGTTTCCTAGAGTGGACATAAAACTATTATACATACGTTGTCACATTCTTGGTGTCTTTTTCCCTTGAATTATGAATATAATTTTTTATTGGCCAAGTGTGATTGGACACACAAGGAATTTGTCTTGGTGCTTATGCTCTCAGCGTACATAAAAGAAAAAGATACATTTGTCAAGAATCATGTGGTACAACACTTAATGATTGTCATAGGGGTCAAATAAGCAATAAAGAAAAAATATTATTTTGCATTCCTTGGTATTTAATGTAATTAACAATTTGGTTAATTATTATAAGAATTTGGTTACACTGCAGAGATTTTTGGGCTAGTCTTATAGTACACAACACAACACTCAGGACAAAAGATGCTGGCATACTGAAGGGTTTTTTTTTTAAAGAAACACAAGTACAATTTTTTTCCACTTACAAGAGAAACATTTCAGATTTGTCAAGATCTTCCCAACACCTTTTTTGATGTTCCTTAGTGCTGTTTTACTCAATATCCTTGTTGACAATGGCTTTGGTTGGATCTTAAACTTTTGAGAAGAACATATTCCTAGCTTTATGGTGAATGCCTGCTAGGCACGGTTAAACCTCTGCCTTCGCAAAGAGCATCCTCAGAAGATACATTCAGTGTAACTCAGATGCCTCTGAAAGCAGCAGAGAATGTAGGAAATTATTTAAAAAGCTGCATAGTAGTTGCAATAAAGTGAACAGCATATGTGATTTAACTGAATTTGTCTGGAGTCCAATTAAGCGACAAGACACTTACAGGGCATGTTGTATTACTTAAGCCATTAATGTAATCCCCTGGAGTCCTGTGAGGCAGGAGGCCAAAGGAAGTGTCTTAATGACCCCAAAATGCATGCTTTGTCATGTCCCATTGTTTCTGCAGTAAGAACTGTTCATCCTGGGGAAAGAAAATGCCAAGAGGAATGTGTGAACTCTAACTTGTAAAATTACCATGCAATTTATTAACTTGGGGGTTTCCCCACTTTCAAATAAGCCTTCTAATAGAAACATCGAAACATAGAAGATTGATGGCAGAAAAAGACTTCACGGTCCATCTAGTGGGCCCTTGTACTATTTCATGTATTTTATCTTAGGATAGAACTATGCCCTCTAAGCTGAGCAGTGAGCAATAGCTCACTTAAAAATCATCATCAACTCAGAGTTTTCCAAACCTGCCCAGAAGCCGAGAGGGAAAGAGTGAGAGGGAAGGAGAGAAAGAGGAAGAGAGAGAAACAGATAGAAAAAAGAGAGGAAGGAAAAGAGAAAAAAAAAGAATGGGAGTAAGGAAGAGCGAAAGAAAATCAAAATCTAGTTTGAAACTAGCTCAACTATTTAAGTGGCATTTTGATATTGATAGAGTTGCCCTATTATGAGCTCACTGTTATAGACACACAGTACAGTACAGTATTTTATTTTGAAATTCTCTGAGGCAAAACGGGGTGGGTTTTTTATTTATTTGTTTGTTTATTTATTTATTATTTCTGTGCCGCCCAGTCCCAAAGGGACTGCCGCTCAGACACTATACTTTTCCACCCCCCCCCCAAAAAAAAATTAGAGGGAACACTGCCCCTAAATCCTTTTCTTCTGAAGTTTTTAATAAGTGAAGGGATTAATCATTGAACAAAAGATGGAAGCTGACCAAGGAGAGATTCAACCTGGAAATAAAGAAGAACTTCCTGACGGCCAGAGCGATCAACCAATGGAACGGCCTGCCAGCGGAAGTTGTGAATGCCCCAACTCTTGACATATTCAAGAGGAGATTGGACTGCCATCTCGCTGGGGAGATGTAGGGTTTCCTGCTTGAGCGTGGGGCTGGACTTGATGACCTGCAAGGTCCTTTTCAACTCTAATAAAATAAATAAATACAGTCCCAATATGCAAAGATAGGAAACTGGTAGATGTCCAAATTTTACTGAATAACAACTCCTAGCATTCCCAACTACCTTAGCAAGCGAAGCTGAGAAATGTAGTTCAACAACATCTTTTCCCATAATCTCTTACTGTCTTTTCCATAAATAAAAAAAACTAGTTTCATTGATACTGCTCATTGCAAGTATTGCTATTACACACTGCAGATACAGATGCTTTAACTTTGAATTTTGGCATGGTTTCAGACACAGTCTTTGAAATAGAGTCAGCAAGATATTTTCTATGTTAGAAACAATGCTGTGCTTACTAACACAAACATGTGCAACCTGGGGGAAAAAATCACACAACTTTAACACGCACAAAGCATTTAATATTTGGAGTTGAATTTGCCTTCTTCTTGGCTTAGATCCTGTATTCTTGCAGAGATGGAATTTTTAATTTATTAAATTGAATGTGATTATTAATTAAACATTTCAAATTAGGCTTCTATTTTATTTAAAAAAAAACATATCTAGATATAAAAATTGAGCCTTTTCGAGATTAGTGCTCTCGTCTTTCTTGATGAAGTTTAAGAGATCACAATATTTCTAGCATCAAATCAAAATATTTTTGTTTGTCTAATAATTAATTACTGACCATCTCATTTTCAGCTGGCATGGAGGCTCTAGGAGGGCATTTTCTAGAGGGCCTCCGGGGGTTGGGCGAGGGCCCACCAGAAGTTGGGAAATGGGCTGTTTCCGGCCTCCAGAGGGCCTCCTGAGGGGCAAGGGAGGTAATTTTCACCCCCTCCAGACACTGAATTATGGGTGTGGGCACTTGCGCAGGCGCAATAGTATGTGTGCGTGCATTTTCGGCACCTGAGGGAAAAAAGGTTTGCCATCACTGGTCTAGGGAAACCTAGTTCTAGACCTGTTTTAGATATAAAAACCAACTTCTTATTGTAAAGCAATGAGAAGATTTAAAAAAAATTCCCCAAAAATGTTCCCATTAATGTTGCTATAGTTGTTGATGATCAACTAAGTCTTGAAGGCATTTAGCCATGATGCTTCTGTGTTTGTCGGTTTAATTCATTATTTTATTTTATTTTATTTTTAGTTATTTATTTTGTCCAATAAACAATAATACACAATGAGGGCAATGGAGGATACACTGGAGTAAAATATATTAGAGAAACAATAGAAGAGAAAATATAGGAATAAAATGTATATTATCTTAGTTTTACCACACACACACACACATATGAAAGGTTTTCATGCAAGAAATTTCATGAAAGGTTTTATTGCTTTCATGCAATTTTATTTGTCATATTCTTCTGGATATTGTACATAACATTTGAATGAGGGAGGGCGGGAGAGAGAGAAGAACTATAACTTTCTAAACTGAATTTGATCCAAAACAAACAATAAGCCACCAAAAAGCAATCAACACAGGCCATGAGATTTTCCTTCCAAGTATTTACACATACTGTATACTTAGAGACTGGCCTTGATTTTCCTTCAGCCAGCATTGTCTACCCTTCTGAGTGCACATGAGAGATTTCAAATGCACACCTGAAGTAACTTGATGAAAAATATTAAAGTTCAAAATGGTTTTCCTGGGAATATGAAGACCTGAACATCATTAAAAGGAAACATCTGCTTCAATCTGGGACTCTGCCACTGTTCTTTTTCCTTGTTTAAATGTGGTGGGGAATTTTACAGTAAAGCCCCTCAGGCAAATTCATCGAGTTATATTCACCTCAGGCACTTGAGGAAAGGAGGCCAAAATGACAGAGGCTTCTATCTACTGGTATCCAGCAGAAGAACTCGATGTGACTAAGGAGTCTCCATGATTAAAGAATAGTTAAATGAAATGTAGCAGTTGTACTAGTGGCAATCTCAGTTGATCAACTGGCTTTTTCTAATCGGCCTCTATAATTTAAGAGACTACCTAAGGAAATTCCTCTGCAACAAGGATCTTGTTCACAACTGTAATTCAGCTTGGTTGTAAGTAAATTGAGGCATCATGTGACCAAAACAGATTTTATAAAATGGTCAAACACAGCAAAAAAAAAGTTCATGTGACCTTCAGGATACCCAGGGAAGGGCTGCAAAAACAATTTACTGCCACACTGTAGGCTTATTTTGTGGGAGTGGTTTGGTGGTCATGTGACCAGCTATGTGACCAGGTGGGAGTGGCTTGACAATCCTGTGACTGGGGGTGGCTTAAAGGTCATGGGACTGGGTGGGAGTGTCTTACCAACCAAGATAGGTTTTCAAATAGGTGCTTGGACTCTTTTTCAGTTCATTAAGTCACATTATTTGAATAGCCACAAAAAGGAGAAATGACAGACAGCATTGTTTGTTGAGCACAGTAACATTTTAAGGTTTTGTACTGAACCCACAAGGTTCAGTATGATAACAGATTAGGCAAGAAGCTCAATTTTCTTTAATTGCTATAAAAGTTCAGTTCTAGATAATGATGAAAATGATTAAAGCGTTTATGGGTAAAAACATACTATTTAATTATTTCCTATTTTCAAACTAATTAAGGATCATACTAAGGTATTAAGTATTCAATAAATAGTGCATAAACTTAGTACCCCTACTGGGTGTCCGTCCTCCCCCATGGGGACAGCAGCCCATTAATGAGGACACCACAAATGGCCACAAAAGTCTGCTGGTTGCCAATTGTGGAAAATGTGATCATGTGATTTTGGGCAGAGCAATGCTACTGAAAGTAGTTCTGGGGATGTCCATTATGACTCAGAATGGTCATTAAGTAAATAGTCATCAGTTAAGAATTACCTGTATGCAAGCAGCAATTACATACAGGAGAAAAACGCAACTTTGGAGAAGGGTGCTGAGACTTGTGGCAAAAAGGCAAACCTGACCTGCTGGTTGTACTGTTGCAGAAGTGAGTTCTTGCTGCTTTGGACCAGTTCTTTAGAACCAGTAGTGTGAACTTCCCCCCAACTCGCCGAACTGGCAGCGATGGCTGTCTAGCCATGCCCTTGAACTGGCTCTCTCAATGGCACCATAAAACCCACCATCTTGTTTTTTGCTTCTGTGCATGCACAGAGTTGGGGGTTTTTTTGCTTCTGTGCCCATGCAGAAGCCAGGTTTTCAGCACTGCGCATGCAATATGGAGCAGGTTACTTACGCGACCGTCTTCTGCCTCACATATCCCAGCGGCCGGTCAGGTCCCACAGAGTTGGCCTTCTCCAGGTCCCGTCAGCCGGGCAATGCCTAGCGGAAGGGCCTTCTGTTTGGTAGCTCTGACCCTTTGGAATCAACTTCCCCCAGAGATTTGCACTGCTCCCACCCTTCCGGCCTTTCAGAAGGCTTTAAAAACTTATCTTTGACAGCAGGCTTGGGGCCTTTGAGTACTGACATCTTGCTCCAGTCAATAGTATGACTGAAATACTGATGAATGGTTGAATGGTTATTTTGGGGGTTTTCAGGACTGGTTTAATATTTACGAATCCCAGCAACTGGTTAGGTCCCACAGAGTTGGCCTTCTCCGGGTCCCGTCGACGAAACAATGTCGTCTGGAGGGACCCAGGGGAAGAGCCTTCTCTGTGGCGACTCCGACCCTCTGGAGATTAGGACTGCCCCCACCCTCCTTGCCTTTTGCAAACTCCTCAAAACCCACCTCTGTCATCAGGCATGGGGAAATTGATTCCCCTGGGCGGTTTCCACTTTATGTATGGTCTGTATGAGATGTATGATTGTTTTTATATTAAGGGTTTTAATTTGTTTTAAACTATTGGATTTGTACTGTTTCTTGTGAGCCGCTCCAAGTCCTCGGAGAGGGGCGGCATACAAATCTAATAAATAAATAAATAAATAAATGAATGAATGAATGAATGAATGAATGAATAAATGAATAAATGAATAAACGAATAAACGAATAAACGAATAAACGAATAAATAAACGAATAAATAAACGAATAAATAAACGAATAAATAAACGAATAAACGAACGAACTAACTAACTAACTAACTAACTAACTAACAAATAATAATAAATTATAGGTTTTAGGCTTTATGATTATTTTTATAGATATTAATGTTTGGATATCCCACATGCTATAATTTTGTATTTTTGTGTCTTAAGTTGCCCAGGATCTTTGGAAAAGGACGGCTTAGAAATCCAATCAATCAATCAATCAATCAATCAATCAATCAATGGGAGGAGGCAAACCAGCAGCAAGGTAAGTCAGAACCAGTCATGGGCTCCTACGGGTATGGTCAGGTACTCAGAACCGGTAGAAAAATTTTGGGTTTTTTTCTTTTTTTCCCTACTTGGCTCTGGGTAGATTTTTCCTGTCACAGTACATGAGGTTGAATATGTGTAATTTTAGAAGAGCTGTGTGTGTGTGTGTGTGTGTGTGTGTGTGTATACACATACAGATTATATAGTAGATAATGTATATTTTTGTGTGCCTGTGTGCAATATGTATCTACACCTATGGCATATTTACATAGAATTAAATAGTATATTTTGGATGTTCAGTAATAATAAATAGATAGGGAAATAGTATCTCTGTGAGGCGAGGAGTGGCCAGGCACCCTAACACTAACACTAACCCAAACTCTTGATGTGAGTGATGTCAAGTTTTCCACCTTTAAGCTAGTCACAAGACCTTTAAGCTACCCCAATCACATGATTGTCAAGCCACTCCCACCTGGTCACATTGCTGGCAAGCCACGCCCACAAAGTAAGCCACACCCACAGTCTGGTAGTAAAAAACAATTGCAGCCCTTCACTGGTCAGAACCCACCTCTGTACTGTTGGTGTATTGCATAGAAGAGGCTCCTCATTAATAATGATTTATAGATTCAAATGCCATAAAAATTGCAACTGTGCCAAGTGTGCCATAAACTTAAGGAAAGTTCACACAGAAAGAAAAGGTGTATTTAATGAATTAAACAAATCCATAATTATAATGCCATTTTTGTGTGATGACTGTCGAAAGGCCAAGACATAGCTCTGAAAGCTCCAGCAGCTAACTTACAAAAGAGACCCATGATTGTCTAAAAGGAATCTAGGGTCCATCATGGTTACATCAATTAATGCAAAGCAGTTTTAATTATGTAAGGGTTTTAGTAAAGCATTCTCACTGGGTGTATTCATATTATTGGATACAATTATAGAAATTGACAAATACTTTAAATCCTTTTCATTCTGTATTAGTAAGTAATTTGCATCCTTTTATAAATCCCAGATTAGCTCATGCTACCATGCAGCACCTTTTCCTTTCACACAGGAAGAAAAGGTGTATTTAATGAATTAAACAAATCCATAATTTTCTTGTATAATCTCCCTTTCCTGAAGGTGCAAGGGTCAAGACTACTTTTGGCAAAACAAGGCACATAAGAAGGTAAGCTTCGGTTGGAGCTCTCTGTGAAGCGGGCAGATGGGCATATTGTCTTTTATTTTTCCAAATAGCAACATGATTTTGCAATATCTGTAATTTTAACACATTTCCAAAGCAATTCTCAAGTAACCTAGGTGAATCTGACACAGAGAGAGATGCACCACATAATTAAACATGCCCCAAAGCAAATGCAACACTAGCAAAAGCAGCTATAACAGGTTCATGTGACTAAGAGAAACTACAAGTTTAAAGTGCAATGATAATTACCCCAAATGATTGATTTCATTTAATGGAATGCTACCAGGAGCTGCTCAAATGCTTTAGAATGGCGGCTTCATCCCATTCTGTCCAACCAGACTAATCTGATTCAGGCCTTCCCGGACTTAAGTACATTTGTCTACACAGGCAGTTTGGCAAGGTGCATAAGGTGCCACTACACTGTCTCTGAGTGCAATTCAATGTGCTGTTTATCTCCTTAGAACCTTCCAGGTTTGCTTACTTATAGCCCAGAAGTGTTTATAGATAATCCTTGTGTTCTCACACTGTACAAGCTAAAAGATGGTCATTTTCTTCAGGGCTTCCCTCTTGTAAAATACTCCTTCACTAAGCCAACGATCTACACCTTCATACCTCATATTTAGACAATTACTAAGAACATTTGGGACTGTGGAGTAGAGAATAATTGTAACAGAAGTGGCTTCTGGTATGACTAGTGTATGTAATTATCAGCAGATGAGGATAAGATGAAATTTATATTATTGAGATATGATCATTGATTTATTTGTACAGGTTACTGCACTTCTGATGTTCTTCGTATTTTGCTGTAAACTGTGTAAATTTGGATGGAATGAAGGGGTATAAATTCACCCAAAATAAATAAAAATAAATAATTCTATGAGGTGTTTTTAATAACTAGAAAAACAAAATAATTCCCCTCAGTTATTGCAGCATAATATTAGAGAAGCTGTCTTCAGACTCATGTCTTCCTGGAGTTAAAATTTCATCTGAACAATTCTTAGTCAGCATGTGATTCTGATAGATCTGGAAAGGACCAGAACTGGGCAGGATTGCGCTATCAGCAGTTTCTGGATAGGCACAACTTCATCCAGATCTGGTATTGTGTCAGCTCAGTAGGTTTGTAAGTTTGAACAATGAGTCCATTTTAACTTGCTTCTCCTTATCCAGATAAGAGCAATGGTGGTTAGAATGCAGTACTGCAGGCTATTTCTGCTGACTGCCGGCTGCCTGCAATTTGGCAATTGAAATCTCACAGGCTCAAGGTTGACTCAGCCTTCCATCCTTCCGAGATGGATAAAATGAGGACCCAAATTGTTGAGGGCAATATGTTGACTCTGTAAACTGCTTATAAAGCACTGTGAAGCAGTATGTAAGTCTAAGTGCTATTGCTATTTATAGTTTTCAGATGTATGTGTGTTTGGGGCTGCACACTTTTTTATATTTGATATATGTACATTTTAAAAAGTGGCAAGGTTTCAAGCCACTTGAAATTCCCATAGAAATTCACAACTGCAGCAATAATTGAAAGTATAGGAGTCCTGCATTCACAATACCAGGTTAGGATAGAAAATAATGATATACTTTGTCACATCTGGATTAAGAAAATGTGCATCTGCTCACAATCTCTCTGGTCTGCATATTCTGAAGATGCATGAATTTACCTGCCTATGTCATCTGATAATTCTACATTTTAAGGCAGATTTGACCTTAGTACCTTCGAAATAACCTAAGACAAGAAAGAACTGGGTGAAACTCCTCATCCAGCTGCTACAATTTACCTTTCTTTTTACCCCATCTACTTTACATGCAGAATTCTTCCAGCCATCATTTTTCATTTCCATCTTTTGACATAACATTCTGCAAATAGAACAAAAAAAATTAAAAAATAATGAGGAGAGTTCCCAACTGCTTTTTTTTTTTAAAAAAAGAAGAAAATTCCACATATGTGCAAATTAGAGATTCTGTCTGAAAATATTCCCTGAAAGCTGTATAGTTAGTGCAGTCTGGGATAAATAATGCAAATGCCCCATGGCTCTGTCACAGACCCCTCAATTTCAGTGAGGCTTGGAGTGCTGCACCTGAGACTCAAATATTAATGAAGCAAAAGTGTAATAAACAAACCTCCTCTCCTTTCGTCCCCACAAATCATTATATAGAAACACATTTACACCTTTTCCATTCCTCCTGCTCCTTCTCTTTTTTTTTCATTTTTACTTTGCACAGATTGAAAAACACTTTATAACAGTAGAGACCTTCAAATTTCTAGGTTCTATCATATCTCAAGACCTAAAATGGTAACCTAACATCAAAAACATCATCAAAAAAGCATAACAAAGAATGTTCTTTCTGCGTCAGCTCAGGAAGCTCAAACTGCCCAAGGAGCTGCTGATACAGTTCTACAGAGAAATCATTGAGTCTGTCATCTGCACCTCTATAATTGTCTGGTTTGGTGCTGCAACCCAACAGGACCGACACAGACTTCAGAGGACAATCAGAACTGCAGAAAAAACAATTGCTGCCAACCTGCCTTCCATTGAGGACCTGTATACTGCAAGAGTAAAAAAGAGGGTGGGGAAAATATTTACTGACCCCTCACATCTTGGACACAAACTGTTTCAACTCCTACCCTCAAAACGTCGCTACAGAGCACTGCACACCAAGACAACTAGACACAAGAACAGTTTTTTTCCGAACGCCATCACTCTACTAAACAAATAATTCCATCAACACTGTCAGACTTTCTACTAAATCTGCACTTCTATTCTACTAGTTTTTCTCAACATTCCTATCACCCATTTCCTCCCATGTTGACTGTATGACTGTAACTTGTTTGTATCCTAAGATTTTATTAATATTGCTTCTTCATTGCTTATTTGACCCCTATGACAATCATTAAGTGTTGTACCACATCATTCTTGACAAATGTATATTTTATTTTATGTACGCTGAGAGCATATGCACCAAGACAAATTCCTTGTGTGTCCAATCACACTTGGCCAATAAAATTCTATTCTATTCTATTCTAATGATGAATATAGATCTGAAAATATCTCCTCTGCCAGGTCAGAAAGTTGTTTTCTTGATGGTTTATTTGATGGTGATATGATGGCGCAAAAGACTGACTCCAATTTGAAAGTAATTGATCTTTTCGTAACATCTAAATACAATAAATATATAAAGTTATTCAGATTTGATTTATCTCAGTGCGATGCAGAGAGTGATGATGTTCTCTATATTCACATGATGTTCTTCTGGAATATTGGGTTGATTGAGAAAAAATTGCTTCTGTTAATTCTGGTGTTGTGTGAGCACTATGTGCTGGGACGATATGAAAAAAATTCACTAACTACTTATAGCAGGTCTTCCAAAGTCTTTGGAAGACTTGTATACTTGCAAGTCAGTCTTTAGAAAATGCAATACTCTGGAGACTTCTTCTGAGCAATCTCCGCAGCGCAGCTGGAAGAGGGACAGAATAATAGATTTGAAAGGGACCTCTTCTAATCCAACACCCTGTTCGACCAGGAGACCCTGTACCAGTGATGGCTAACTAGGCAGTAGGGAAAGCAAGTCGGATGCTTGGCTGCATAGCTAGAGGTATAACAAGCAGGAAGAGGGAGATTGTGATCCCACTGTATAGAGCGCTGGTGAGACCACATTTGGAATACTATGTTCAGTTCTGGAGACCTCACCTACAAAAAGATATTGACAAAATTGAGTGGGTCCAAAGACCCGGTCTACAAGAATGGTGGAAGGTCTTAAGCATAAAACATATCAGGAAAGAGTTAATGAACTCAATCTGTATAGTCTGAAGGACAGAAGAGAAAGGGGGGACATGATCGAAACATTAAATACGTTAAAGGGTTAAATAAGGTTCAGGAGGGAAGTGTTTTTAATAGGAAAGTGAACACAAGAACAAGGGGGCACAATCTGAGGTTAGTTGGGGGAAAGATCAGAGGCAACGTGAGAAAATATTATTTTACTGAAAGAGTAGTAGATGCTTGGAACAAAGTTCCTGCAGACGTGGTTGGTAAATCCACAGTAACTGAATTGAAACATGCCTGGGATAAACATATATCCATTCTAAGATAAAATACAGGAAATAGTACAAGGGAAGATTAGATGGACCATGAGGTCTTTTTCTGCCATCAATATTCTATGTTTCTATGTTTCTCATTGCGTGCCAAAAGCGTGTGTCGGCACCCATAATGGAATGTATGTGTGGCACCAGCCCCATGCATGTGCATGTGACCCCCCTTGTTCCCCCCTTCCTCCATGTATACACACAAAACCCTCCTCTGCACTCCTTCCACCCCTGCAAATACACACACGACCCTCCCAGACTCCATTTTGGGGCTAGCAGGCCTCCCTGATGTCTCCTAGGAGCAAACACAGGAGGCGGGTTGTGCTGAACCATCCCATGCTCCCATTTGGGCCTAGCAGGCCTATCTGCAGCCTTCTGGGACCAAAATGGACCATGCAGGGGGCACCGTACCCCTCTCCCCATGCCCAGTTTTGGGCCTAGCATGCCACCTTGCATCCTCCTGGGATCAAAATTGGGTCATGCGGGGGGCACGGCACCACCCCCATGCTCATTGCCCCTGTGGATGCGTGCATGACACCCCACCCACCCATGCATGGACATCTCCCACATATTAAATCGGAGTAACTCACAAAGACAAGTGACAGTAGGAACAGTTTATTCAAGAGCAGACAGAGGATAGTCGAAGAACAGACTTGATAGCCGATGACAGGATATTTATACTGTCAGTCAACTGACCGAACAACCAATGAGGTAACTGACAGAACAACCAATGAGGTAACGCTAATGAGCCCACCTAAACCAGGGCTCCTCAGTAACTGGCAGCAATCAATAGGAACATGGAGCATTCAATCAATCAACTTATGCGGATAGATAACACCACATGCACTTGATTCCCCATGATACAAAGCAGTTATCCAAAAATCAGCTGGCCTGCAGGAGGCACCCACGCCTGTGAGGGGAAGCTGAAATGGACGATGATTTGTGAGTCCACTGAGAGGACTACGTGTGCCATTGGTTCACAATCAAGGCCCTATGCCATTCCAGACAAATGTCATCTTAAAAATCCTTAGTGATGGAGCACCCACAACTTCTGGAGGCAAACCATCAGAAGGGTGTTTCATCCCCAACCACCCCAAATCAAAATGATGCAATGAAAAAGCTGCTCTCCTTTGGCTTAGGCTCAGCTCTTTGCTTGTCTTATCCATTGTTTCTTTTCATCACATCCACATCAGGGGAAGCAGTTATGGTGATGCTCAGAAGATGTTTCCATCATTTTCTTTTGTCCAAAAGTTCTGTCTCCATTGATTGACTGTATTCTACCCATCCTTCCTTTTATCTTGCACCCTATGAAGAAATCACAATATTTTATTTTATTTTTTATTTACTTACTTACTTACTTACTTACTTACTTACTTACTTACTTACTTACTTACTTACTTACTTACTTATTAGATTTGTATGCTGCCCCTCTCCGCAGACTCGGGGCAGCTCACAACAATAAAAAAAACAATGTATCACAAATCTAATATTAAAAAGTCTCTAAAAACCCCTTATTTAAAAAACAAGACACACACACAAACATACCATTCATAAATTATATAGGCCAGGGGGAGACGTCTTAGTTTCCCCATGCCTGACGGCAGAGGTGGGTTTTAAGAAGTTTGCGAAAGGCAAGGAGGGTGGGACCAATCCTAATCTTTGGGGGGAGCTGGTTCCAGAGGGTCAGGGCTGCCACAGAGAAGGCTCTTCCCCTGGGTCCCGCCAGACAATATTGTTTAGTCGACGGGACCCGGAGAAGGCCAACTCTATGGGACCTAACTGGTCGCTGGGATTCGTGCAGCAGAAGGCGCACCATTTACACCATTTCTCTCACACTAAAAAAAAATCAATGTGCAAGAGATTTTCCTCTCTCCTTATCTGGCCCCAGAATTGAGAAGCCCACAAATACCTCATAGCTGAACCCTTATGCATACTGTTATGCTATGGCTCTCTATATAATTTCTGTTTTGACTGAAAGCAGTAGTTACCAAATGACTCTTTGGAAGCCGTTGTCCAAGTTACAGACACACATTAACCTGGGCTTCAGTATGCAAGCCCACGGCTCCAAACTGCAAATCATTTACTCCTAGATTACAGGGAAGGCCGACTCTGGAAGCTCCTTTTGTACGAAATAACAACCCTGCTGTTTTAGCCCAGAGTTACAATACAGGTCCACATTCCTTAGCACAGTTCGACTCTGCAAAATGGACTATAAATGTCAGCAGTTGAATAGCATCCAGTAAAGCTAGTGGGGAGAAAACAGTGCAAGCTAGCATGATAAATATGGGGTAAATAACATCATTAAGATAATTTCTAGCTTTAAAGCTCTTTGATCAGAATGGTGTGTTGTTGTTTTTTAAAGAAAATTAAGACAAGTCTAGGTTAGGCATAAATATATTGCAACTTCACCTTGACTTAAACATTTTTGAATTCATGAGGAAGCACTCGAGGATCAAAGGGAAGAAATGATAGCACTTCCCTAACAAATTGAAACATAGCTTTTAAAGCAGGGGTGTCAAACTCATGTCATCACAGCGGCATCACGACAGACTTTTTTCTCCTTTGCTAAACCGGGCATGGGTGTGGCCAACACATGACACATCCAGCTCATGGGTTGGGAGTTTGACAGCCCTGCTCTAAAGTAAAAATGATTAAATGGAAGATCCCCACAAACTATAACTCTGAGATGAACTGCTGATATTCAACATGACCACAGATGTCCACTGGTGTCCAAAAAGAGTGTCCTTCCCAGCAATTACAAAATATGAATAGAATAGAATAGAATTTTTATTGGTCAAGTGTGAATTGGACACACAAGGAATTTGTCTTGGTGCATATGCTCTCAATGTACATAAAAGAAAAAGATACATTTGTCAAGAATCATTTGGTATAACACTTAATGATTGTCATAGGAGTCAAATAAGCAATGAAGGAACAATCAATATTAATAAAAATCTCTCAATGCTCTCAATGTACATAAAAGAAAAAGATACATTTGTCAAGAATCATTTGGTATAACACTTAATGATTGTCATAGGAGTCAAATAAGCAATGAAGGAACAATCAATATTAATAAAAATCTTAGGATACAAGCAACAAGTGACAATCACACAGTCCTAAGTGGGAGGAAAAGGGTGATAGGAATAATGAGAAAAACTAGTAGAATAGAAGTGCAGATTTAGTAGAAAGTCTGACAGTGTTGAGGGAATTATTTGTTTAGTAGAGTGATGGCGTTTGGGGAAAAAACTGTTCTTGTGTCTAGTTGTCTTGGTGTGCAGTGCTCTGTAGCGACGTTTTGAGGGTAGGAGTTGAAACAATTTGTGTCCAGGATGTGAGGGGTCAGTAAATATTTTCCCCGCCCTCTTTTTGACTCATGCAGTATACAGGTCCTCAATGGAAGGCAGGTTGGCAGCAATTGTTTTTTTCTGCAGTTCTGATTATCCTCTGAAGTCTGTGTCGGTCCTGTTGGGTTGCAGCTCCAAACCAGACAGATATGTTCTGGAACATTGCACGATTTTTATTTTTTAAGTGCAGCCGTGAATTTTACATAGATAAATGTGGAGATGATCATGAATATTCTTAGAGAAAGTAAAAAAAACCAAATGTTTGGGTGCTATCCACAGCAGAGTCAAACGAAGTTGTTAGCCATGGTCATGTGACCTGACACTTTTTTCCCACATGTATTGCACACATAAGAGGTGAGGTTTTGACTGCATTGTTGTAACCAACAGTTTTACACACTGTAGCAAGAGCGCATTTTACAGATGCCTTCTGCTCTTTTTTTCTCTTCTTGATTGATATAGCCATTCTCCCAGCCGTCTTAGGAATCAAACAACTACTCATGACAGTCAGTTGGATTGAAAAAGTGGCACGTTCTGAGTTAATATAAATTTCATAGAATAAATATTCATTTTTAAAACTAGGGCTTATCAAAAGTTGAATGGTGTTGATCATGTTGAAGAGAATAGATATTTAAGAATAGATACTACTGTAACTCTACATGGGGTTACCTCTGAAAAGTGTTCGGAAACTTCAGATCGTGCAGAATGCAGCTGCGAGAGCAATCATGGGCTTTCCTAAATATGCCCATATTACACCAACACTCCGCAGTCTGCATTGGTTGCCGATCAGTTTCCGGTCACAATTCCAAAGTGTTGGTTATGACCTATAAAGTCCTTCATGGCATCGGACCAGAATATTCCGGGACCGCATGAATCCCAGTGACCAGTTAGGAGCTTACGAAAGGCGAGGAGGGTGGGGGCAATTCTGATCTCTGGAGGGAGTTGGTTCCAGAGGGTTAGGGCCGCCACAGAGTTGGCCTTCTCCGGGTACCGTTGACTAAACAATGTCGTTTGGCGAGACCCAGGGGAAGAGCCTTCTCTGTGGCGACCCTGACCCTCCGGAACCAACTCCCCCCAGAGATCAGAATTGCCCCCACCCTCCTCGCCTTTTGTAAGCTCCTTAAAACCCACCTTTGTCGTCAGGCATGGGGGAACTGAGATATTCCCTTCCCCCTAGGCCGATACAATTTATGCATGGTATGCTTGTGTGTATGTTTGATTTTTTAAATAAGGGTTTTTAAAATTATTTTAAATATTAGATTTGTTATATGTTGTTTCATTATTGTTGTTAGCTGCCCCGAGTCTACAGAGAGGGGCGGCATAAAAATCTAATAAATAAGTAAATGAGTAAGTAAGTAAGTAAGTAAGTAAGTAAGTAAGTAAGTAAGTAAGTAAGTAGTTATCTTATATTTGAAATGTTTTGCTTACCAGAAAAATGGTAAGCATGAACAAACATGAACTAACCATTTCTGAAAATACTGCCAAGAGAATTGTAGGGATTAGACCAGGCAATTGTCAGGAGACAAGACAAAGTTTGGGCACAAAAAGAAGCCATATGATGCTGACTGCAAAATGTTGCCAGGCACCAGCAAAAAGCGGCAAATTCACTCTTTATAATATTTTTATGTGGGTAGAATTTGCATTGTAATGTTACATGTGATGCAGTGAAGGGCTGCAAAAATTTTTTACCACCACACTATGGCTGTGGCTTATTTTGTGGGTGTGGCTTGCCAACCATTTGACCAGCTGAGAGTGACTTGACAATCATGTGACTGGGGGTGGCTTAAAGGTCTTGTGACTGGTTTAAAGGTGGCCAGCTTGACATCAATCACATCAAGGGTTTGGGTTACCGTTAGGGTGTCTGACCACTACTTGCCTCAAGGAGATACAATTTCCCTATCTATTTACTATTACTTGAAGGAAAAATACATTGTGTATAAAATAGTTTAAATTTTGTTTTCAGAAGATCAATGTTTGTTGTTTAAATTCTGTTTTCAGAAGATAAATGTCTGTTGTTTAAATTCTCTTTTCAGAAAATAAGTATTTCCTGTTTTAAGTTTTGTGCCTATTGTTTAAATTCTGTTTTAAGGAGATAAGTGTTTGCTAATAAGCGTCTGTTGATAAACCATGTAAGGTACTATTCATCTTTAGGAGAAAGGAAACAGGATGTAGACCATATTTAGGCAAGGAATTCTGTGTACCTCTGTGATTGGCTGAGGAATTCTGTGTACCTCTGTGATTGGCTGAGGAATTCTGTATACCTCTGTGATAGGTTGAGGAATTCTGTGTACCTCTGTGATAGGCTGAAACTCACCATGCTAGATTAGCTAGCTAGGATTGGGAGGCCTTGTAATAGTATATTACCTGCTCTTTAGCTTCTGTACACTGTCTCTTCTTATGAAGAGTACCCGCTTTGCAAATCATTTTTGGTATACCCAGAGAGAACAAACATTTCTCTCTTTGTCTCTTTGTCCAAACGTCTCATGTGAACTTTTTCATCAAATTTCAGCACACATTACTGAACATCCAAAATTACTATTTAATTCTATGTATATATGTCATATGTGTACATATTACACATAGGCACACAAAAATATACATTTTCTACTATATAAACTGTATGTACATACACACAAACACACACACACACACACACACACACAGGTCTTCTACAAGAATGGTGGAAGGTCTTAAGTATAAAACATATCAGGAAAGACTTCATGAACTCAATCTGTATAGTCTGGAGAACAGAAGAGAAAGGGGGGACATGATCGAAACATGTAAATATGTTAAAGGGTTAAATAGGGTTCAGGAGGGAAGTGTTTTAATAGGAAAGTGAACACAAGAACAAGGGGACACAATCTGAAGTTAGTTGGGGGAAAGATCAAAGGCAACATGAGAAAATATTATTTTACTGAAAGAGTAGTAGATCCTTGGAACAAACTTCCAGCAGACGTGGTTGGTAAATCCACAGTAACCGAATTTAAACATGCCTGGGATAAACATATATCCATTGTAAGATAAAATACAGGAAATAGTATAAGGGCAGACTAGATGGACCATGAGGTCTTTTTCTGCCATCAGTCTTCTATGTTTCTATATTTCTAAAATTATACATATTCAACCTCATTTACTGTGATAGGAAAAACATATCCAGAGCCCAGAAGGGAAAAAAGGGGGGGAAATTCAAAATTTTTCTACCAGTTCTGCATACCTGACCCAATTACAAAAGGAAAATATTGAATGTGTCTGAGTTTTAGGATATGTAATTATTTGCAAGTGTTGCCAAATTTCTATTCTTATTCCTTAGTAGAAAGGAAAAGAAAATTTTGGCAATGTTAAGATAAGGGATTACTGGATCCAAGAATAAGGAGTGATCTTAAAATAAGATGAATCATCCAGTTCATACATAAAACACATTTTTCCTAATCTAAATACAATTGTTAGCAGGGTGTGTCTTTCTTTTCACTATAGAGGTTTAATATTAAAGTTTGGAGTTCAAAGAATTTGCAAAAGAAAGCCACATCACATAATTATTTCCTCTGTTTTATAAGTAACCTCCATAATTGCTTATAAAACAGAAATAAAAGAAGCTTCTTATCAACACAAAGTTCTAGAAAGAAACCACATCCCTTTGCAGGATAAATATTTCATTTGGATTAGTGGTATTTTTCTTCATACTGGTAGACTAATTTGGAGGAATGTGAACACCCATCATCTCCTTTATTAGTCTATAGAAGATGAGACACAAAAACTATGGTCACTTCCAAACAACCAGCCTTTCTGTCTTCCAGCCTTTCTGATACCTGTATAAAATGTTCTCAAGATTGATCTGAGCTGTTTTGACTGTAAATCTGTTCCCTTTCTTCTCCTCCTTGAAAAGCTTCCTATATAGAATAGCCCAGACACAAAAGACTACAGATGAAAATGATGACAGTTTACTAGCAACAGACCTAATATTGAATGTAGGTTAGAATTAGTTGTTCTAACCTACATTCAATATTATATTTTAAGATTCCTCCCTCCTTCCCTCTTTTCTGCCCCCCCCCCTTTAGTTTAAAAGAGAGAAGTTGCCTTGAAATGGAATTTCCAGATTTTTACAAAATATAGGGATGTATCAAGATTTTCTACAATTGCAAACCTCTGATTACAACATTGTTCGGTCAGCATCAAGATAGCTGAGTATCTGCCCCAGGGAGATAGATCTTGACTTAAAGTCAGGATCAAAGTAAACGATCTTGGAATACAGTACTCATATCAAATGACCCAAGTGCCAAAGCCTACTGCAACAACATCACCAAAAAGGCTTCAAGAGTTTTTAACCTAATCTTACGTAGCTTCTTCTCCAGTTATATCACACTATTAACCAGAGCATACAAAACATTCGCCAGACCAATCCTTGAATATAGCTCATCTCTCTGGAACCCACACTTCATATTGGAGATAAATACATTTGAAAGTGTCCAGAGATACTTTACTAGAAGAGACCTACACTCCTCTACTCGCAACAGAATACCTTACGCAACCAGACGAAATCCTGGGTTTAGAAAGCTTAGAACTACATCGCTTTTGGCACAATCTAAGCATAGCTCATAAAATTATCTGCTACAATGTCCTTCCTCTCAACTACTACTTCAGCTTCAACCACAACAATACACGAGCACACAACAGATAAAAGCTCAAAGTGAACCGCCCCAAACCTGACTGTAGAAAGTACGACTTTATCAACAGAGTGGTTAATGCCTGGAACTCACAACCTGACTCTGTGGTTTCATCACCAAACGCCCAAAACTTTACCCTTAGACTATCCACTGTTGACCTCACCCGATTCCTAAGAGGTGAGTAAGGGGTGTACATAATGTGTGTATGATTCATGGATCCCAAGTGTATCGGTAGTTTTTGAAATGGATGTCCATGTGCCGCCTCTATGTTGGTTGAGACAGGCAGGATTCCCTTGAGTACCATTTGTTTGCTCAAGTGTGCCATGTACAATTGGTGGGTCACTATGTGACACAGAATGCTGGCCTCGATTCAGCATGGCTCTTCTTATGTTCTTATGTTCATAAGCGCACCAGCGTGCCTACCGTCCCTGTCCAATTGTTCCCTCTTATTAGTACCCACCTTGTGTATATAAACAATGTTTTATCTATGGATATTACAAATATGTACTTGATTAACTAACTGAATGAATGCACATAGAGAGAGATGACAGGCAGGCAGACAGACAGACAGACAGACAGACAGACAGACAGACAGAAAAACTTTCTAAAGAGCAGAACTATTTAGCTGCTTTGGCAAGTAATGGCCTATTTCATTGAAAATATTCAAGCAGATGTTTGATAGCCACAAAATGAAACTTTCGTGAACAGTGCAGGCTGGATATTATTTATTTTTATTTATTTATTTTATTTATTCATTTGTCCAACACACAAATACATAGGAAGAAAAATAGACATGTAGTAATATATATAAGGGTAAAGTGAACTTATAGGAGAGGATATATGAAAGAAAGAAAATATATATGATAAGTGAGAGAATGGAAAGACAATTGGACAAGGGACGAAAGGCACACCAGTGCACTTATGTACGCCCCTTACTGGCTTCTTAGGAACCTGGAGAGGTCAATCGTGGAGAGTCTAAGGGAGAAATGTTGGGGGTTAGGGGCTGACACAATTGAGTCCGGTAATGAGTTCCACGCTTCGATAACTCGATTGTTGAAATCATATTTTTTACAGTCAAGTTTGGAGTGATTCGTATTAAGTTTGAATCTGTTGCGTGCTCTTGTGTTGCTGCGGTTGAAGCTGAAGTAGACATTGACCGGTAGGACATTGCAGCATATGATCTTGTGGGCAATACTCAAATCGTGTTTTAGGTGCCGTAGTTCTAGGTTTTCTAGGCCCAGGATTGTTAGTCTATTATATGAATAATAATCTGGGTTATCCAGAAATTACTGAACTTTTTGTGCTTGTGGTATTCTAAGAGTCTGTGCAGACATGTATACCCACACATGGTATGTTCAACATCTTATTAGCAACACAATATTTAGGATTATGCTTCCGTAGAGTAAAGATATAAAGATGGCTGGAGAGTTCAAAATTTTCTTAGCCCAAATTTATTATCTGTTATCTACACAGTGCCCGCACGGAATAAATGCAAAAGGTGGGAAACTACCCATTTGTATTCAGGATTCTGAGAAAGAATTCAAGGATATCAGAAACTCTGCAAACTTGTCTTCCGTATGTCAGCAGTGGCTCCCACATATCCCTCTGGTGCATTGCATTTTGAGTGATGGGAAGGGGAGATGTTGTGGCTGCTACTGTGGTAATTTAATTCCTGTTATTATGAGGCAGGCACTAAAGTTTGCATCCCCTAAGACTTTTAAACTCTCACTTCTGTATACAACAAAGGTCAGCTCTTCCAGAAAGCAGAATTGATCTGAGCCGTCAGGGCTTTAACTTTCAAGGACTCAAAGCTCCTGCCATAAATACATTTCTAAACAGGATGTAACTGGTGGTAATTTCCTTCCTTGTGGAAACAGCATAAAAATTGGAAATCTTGGTGGTGGGATTTTTTTTTTTTTTGTACAAACCAAAGTTGACAACATATCTATAGATTACTTACGGGACCATCTTCTGCCTCATGTGTCCCAGCACCCAGTCAGATCCCACAGAGTCGGCCTTCTCCAGGTCCCGTCAGCTAAGCAGTGCCTGCTGGTGGGACCGCAGGGAAGGGCCTTCTCTGTGGTGGCCCCAGCCCTCTGGAATCAACTTTCCCCGGAAATTCACATTGCCTCCACCCTCCTTCCTGGGTAACTAGGCAAATGGGTGCAGATCAGCTGTTGAGAAAAGAAGGAGGAGGAAATGGGCCCCCTGCAACTCCTGCCGATGCTGGTTTCCCTGCCATTTTCCGAGGAGGAAGAGGATGGGAGGGGGGGATAGTCATCTGGAGCTGGGCACACAGCTTCATTTCTGCCGGTGGAACTGCGTTCCACCCCATCCTGCCTGCTGCCTACCCTTGCCTATGCCCTATCAGGCCATCTGTACTACTCCAAACACAATGGGCCACTCAAGCTAGCAAGCTCAAATGATTATTAAGACATTTTGCACCATGATCTGGTTTTACTGGCAATTCTTAAGTGAATAAATAAATAAAAAGCCCACAGCAACAATATAGCATTACTTGGTTTCCTAAGAGACTATCAAACATTTTCATAAAAAAATTACATGAGGGGAAAAATATAGGAGGAATAAAGGAAGGTAGAGAAAATAATTGTACAGTGGCAAATATTTTAAACATGGACAACTAATGGGAGGTTGGAATATTTTAGTGAAAATCTGGATCTGTTCCAGACAGAAAATGCATTTGAAAAAGAAAAAAATGTGGAAAGTATGTAAGGCTACTGCAGTTTTGTGGATTCTTCTTCAGCCTTATTACTAAGACTGACATACTGCTGGGTCTTATTAATTTTTCACTTAAAGCTACACGCAAAAAAATAGTTAATTATTGAAAATGCATTTCTGTCTGATGCTGAAAGGCTGCCTCTTTCAAACAGGTGACTGGCTCAGATAACCCCAGAAGGCACTTCTGGGACTTCTAAAGCCTTGATCATAAAATTTCTTTTTTTAATTTGATAAGAATAGAGGTGATTAAAAGTGGAGATGATGGCAAGTCTAATGAAAGCTCCCCTCTTATGTCCCCCAAGAACTGAAATAATTGCTTGATTTCTTCATCTTCTTCTTTATGAATATTTTCAATGCTGGTCTCCTGCTGGCACAATGCCTATAAAGATCATTGGAGAAAGTGAGGGAGAGTGTGTGGATAATATTACTCCCTGCACGGATGGTAGTTCAAAGGCAGAAGGTCCAGACTAAATACACAGCAAAGGATTGGGTCTTTAACATTTCAAGAAGACAGCAACAGGACACAACAGGCCAATGATTTCAGAAGCCCAAAATAAACAAGTAACCTGAGATACAAGGCAGAGCAGGCACAAACACACACACACACACACACACACACACATATATATATATATATATATATATATGTTCTAAGCTTGCAAAGAACTGATAAAGAAATAAAAAAAAGACTAGTATAGATCAATTTTGAGGTATTTGGCTCTCATCAGCTAGCCATATCCTTTTAAGATTCAAACCTGGGCTGCCTTTGCCTTGCTAGTTAGTCCTTTTACCCTCTGAGCCACATGTTCTCCTCCCTTTTATCAGCTGACAAGGGAAAGATTACAGTTTTTCTGTCGAGTCACCTAGTATACCCAAATATGGGAGAGAGCATACTGCTTCCTCTGTGTGCGTGTGTGTGTGTATGTGATTTTTTTAGTACAGGGTACATGGTCGTTAGGGATTGCCATTGTAAACTGCATATTGAACACTTGTACCAAACTTGTACTTAAAGAGTTAATGTGCACTTAAAGGGTCAACTTGTACTTGAAGAGTTAATATTCAAGGCTGGTTCGTCACTTCCTCATTGAAGCTATAAAAGCTCATTATTTCGCTCGGTCACTTCCTTTACTTTTGCCTGAGAGATGGGGGAGTCGTGTTTAAGCTTCATGCTTGTATAAGCTTTGTGCTTTTATCTATATTGTATTTTAGCTTCGTGCTTATTATCTATATTGTATTTTGCTTTGTGCTAATCTTGTAATTGCTCAGTGCGTATTATTCTGTATTTGCTTCGTGCTTATTCTGGATTGTTTATATCTTGTTTATATGTAAATAATACTTATTTAACTAAGTCTGTGTCTTGGCTTTATCACACATCCACGCTCTGTTAAAATTCTCTGCTCGGTATTGTCGAAGGTTTCTCTGCTCGGTATTGTCGAAGGTTAGCATAGCTAACCGATACAAACCAACAGTTGAGTCACCCTGGTATGTGGGAGGAGCGTCACAGCTTTTTTTTTTGCTTCTCGGCCCCACCAGGGGCCATATTCCAAGGCAGATAAACTTTTTATAGCCGACAACTCTAATCTATAAGTGTACAACTCTAATCTATAAGTGTACAACTATAATCTATGCACACCCAACACAAATACACACACAAATATATATTTGTGTGTGTATTTGTGTTGGGTGTGCATAGATTATATTTGTGTGTGTGTGTGTATGCGCATACACACACACACCACCCATCATATCACTGGGCAATGATCAGAGTTTCCTTTTCTGGTGGGATTGTGAAATATCTGCTCTATCAACAAACATGTTACTTATGGTCATAGGGGTCAAATCCTGTGGACTTTCCCCACCAGGGTCAAAGTTATTAATTTGAGCAAAAGGGACATGGCAGTGATCAGCCTCGGGTAACTGGTTGTGTAGTGAACAGCATGGGAAGCCTCTGCAGAGTGTTCTCCAATTTTGTTCAGCGGCAAAGGGGTGAGGAATGGTTATTCTCTAGCAATATATAAGCAATGATTAAGCTCTAAAGTAAAAAGGGAGGAAGCGTGGAACTATGGTTTATCAACAACATCATTCCTTTGCGGTGCCATTCGTGTTCTGGGATACAAGGTCAAACTATATATCACATTTGACTCTTGCCTTCAGGGTTTTTTTTCTACAAGCTGCCAAGACGTGGGAAACAGGGATAGAAAAAGAGGAGGTCTCTTTTGCGGGCTGATAATGAAAAGGAAGGGAGACTACTATAGATCTATTTTGGGCTTATTTGCCTTCATCAGCTAGCCACACTCTTACTGGGATTTGAACCTGGGACTTTGCTTCATCTCCTGTATCAGCTTGTATATATATCAAACAAACAAATAAACAATGCAAATTAAACCATAGTTTCCTGATTCGAATATAACAGCAAAGTGTAGATTAACTTACTAGGGTCAAACCATATGTGGTCAAAAAGCAGGAAGATATAATGTTTGCTTTGATGTAAATACAAATTAGAGCGTGTAAAGTTGAGACACAGATACAAATGGTACATAAAAGTATCAAGGCAATTAAACTTGGATTAACCCTTGCTGATTGGAAGTGCAGAAAATAAATTGTAACTTTTTTTTTGTTAATAATACTCTCACATTCCAGCCTAACTGTGCTTTACTGCAGCATCTTGTACTGTAATATTATTCTGAAAGCAACATTGGAAAGAGAGGATCATCCTGTTTTGTCAGAATGGATCCTTTTCATGCACAGAGATGCAGATCCTCACCTACAAAAAGATATTGACAAAATTGAACGGGTCCAAAGATGGGCTACAAGAATGGTGGAAGGTCTTAAGCATAAAACATATCAGGAAAGACTTAATGAACTCAGTCTGTATAGTCTGGAGGACAGAAGGAAAAGGGGGGACATGATCGAAACATTTAAATATGTTAAAGGGTTAAATAAGGTCCAGGAGGGAAGTGTTTTTAATAGGAAAGTGAACCCAAGAACAAGGGGACACAATCTGAAGTTAGTTGGGGGGAAGATCAAAAGCAACGTGAGAAAATATTATTTTACTGAAAGAGTAGTAGATGCTTGGAACAAACTTCCAGCAGACGTGGTTGGTAAATCCACAGTAACTGAATTTAAACATGCCTGGGATAAACATATATACATGCTAAGATAAAATACAGGAAATAGTATAAGGGCAGACTAGATGGACCATGAGGTCTTTTTCTGCCGTCAATATTCTATGTTTCTATCCTGGAGTTTCTTGACAGAGTGCAAAAGATCCCTAGATGCAAATGTGGTTTGGCACTGGTAGACAATGCATAAATGTTAGGCTGGATCCTGAATTCCAATATTCTGCGAGCTACCCAGTCCCCAGCAATATAAACTTTAGTACCTGTCAAATTCAGTCCCTGCTTGATTTCATTATTGCTTTCAGATTCTTTTAATGAAAAACAAAAGATAAACGGGCATGCTGCAAAGCAAAATAACAGCCTCAAGCTGTTCGCCCGAATGCTTCTGGCCTTGCAGAGTTCCCATAGGCATGATTATTAAAAACAGAGATAAAACCCTCTCTTTTCCTTGGAAAATCTCAGAAAAACATACTATCAACCTTACAAGGATCATGGACCAGAAGCACATCCACAGCTACCAGCTCTAATTTTAGTGTCAGTTCTAAATGGAAGTTCTAATGGAAGTTCTAAATCATGGACCAGGAGCACATCCACAGCTACCAGCTCTAATTTTAGTGTAAGTTCTAAATATAAGTTCTAATGTAAGTTCTAAATCATGGACCAGGAGCACATCCACAGCTACCAGCTCTAATTTTAGTGTAAGTTTTAAATGTGATAGGTGGCACAAAAATATAATAAATAAAAATAAACAAAATAAATGTTACAAAAACAGTTCTTCCAAGAAACTAGGGTATGTCTCTTCTGACATGTTTGCCATGCCCTCATTCTTTCTGTGGGCCTCTGCTTGTCTATTGTCTACTTCAGGGGTCTCCAACCTTGCTGGCTGAGGAATTCTGGGAGTTGAAGTCCACAAGTCTTAAAGTTGCCAAGGTTGGAGACCCCTGGTCTTGTTTGTGGCTCTCTCTCCTGTCTCCCAAGATCACTTCCACATGCCATTACATAAACACACAAAATGTCAAGTGCAGGGAATCAGGAGCCAGAGCAGCTCAAATGAATATAGCTTTATTGCATGCTAACTCACTCTCTACAAGAAGCTGAACTATTTAATGATGAAAGCAAATAGGAGATAGATAAGAGTCCACCGAATTCAAGGCATACAAATCTAAATAATAAAAAATATTAAATAAAGTAGGGATGGATTTAGATCTCCTGTGGGTATGAAGGGACTCAAGGCCGATGATGCATTTGACCCAACCCTCAGGCTCAACCAGATCATCACATATGGAAAGCTAAGATGAGAGTACCTTAAGGAAGCTAGACTGGTAACCCCCAATTTAGTTTTCAGTTTTCCTTCTGGTAAAAGGGTAAACATTTTGTGACAATACTCAATGACCTTTTTGCGATGCTCTGAATATGTCCACTATCCCCCCAAAATCAAATATTGTCAACTGTCTGGACTAGCCATTGGATATTGCATAAAGCTTCCAATGTTTCACATCAATAAAACAGAACAAATGCCGTCTCTCTAGAGCAGACCTGGGCAAGATGTGGCCCGAGGGCCGGATGCGGCCCACCTGCTGTCTGTGACCGGCCCATGGAGGTCGATCCAACTTTTCTAAATAAGAACCCGGTTTTCAAGATATAATATACAATAATATACAATATACAATAATATACAATATACAATAATATACAATATACAATATACAATAATATACAATATACAATATACAATATACAATATACAATATACAATAATATACAATAATGTACAATAATGTACAATGTACAATGTACAATGTACAATGTACAATTATAGTTTATAATAATTTATAATTATAATATAATTAACTAAGTTCTACCCAATAATATATCGTATTGGGTAGAACTGAGTTAATTATATTAGTCCGGCCCTCTAAAACCATCCCAATTTCTCATGCGGCCCTATGGCAAAATTAATTGCCCACCCCTGCTCTAGAGCTAAAGTGTGCCTTTCTCAAACTACAAAGAAAGAGAGATTTTGGTAAATAAGTGCCATAAGGATGTTCTGTATATACCTTTTCAAACTGAATGGTCAGTGCAGTTTCTGCAATATTTCAGCTCTGCCTCATAAAATGAAATAGATGTGTTTTCAACAGCAACTAAAACATTAGAGCTCCAACTGAAATATTTTTTTTCTGGTCAAGGGCATTCACCCAGACACATAGTCTATGAATTCCTTTCATGTGGGAACAGGGGAATTATTTCTGTGAGACAAGTAATAAGATAAGAGGGAAAACAGAGTCATTGCTCTAGGCTGAGAGAGCACTGGATTACTTTAGTTGTGGAGAAAATACATTTTATCAATAGTCTGTTGCTTTGCGACTGTTTAAAACCTGCTCCTTTCTCAAAAATATATCACATGTGTACAATTAATTCAGCTATTTTATTGTTATCAAGAAAAGATCCAGAATTTTTTAAAAAGATTTGTAAAAGAGGTACAGTATATAAAACCATCAGCATATAGGCTAAAATTAAACCTAAATTTGGTGTTGTGGTTAGCTCTGGCCCAGCTTCTGCCCTAAGGACTGTGGATGTGGGGGAGACATCCACATGCTGCAGGCCTGATTTGCCCCCAGTGGAATCTGCTGATAAAGGCTCCTCTGACCAAGAAGACATGAGTGACAGGGAGGAGGAGAGTGGGGCAGACAGCTCAGAAGGAGATCAATTATCTAGCTCCTCCTTGGATTCAGAACAAGAGTTAATGATACAGCCACGCATGCGGAGAGTGATGCATAGGCAACAACAACTGAGAGATTATTATCAAAGAAAATGAGGCCACCTGTGGTTGGGTGGGGCTGTGGTAATTAGTGAGGCTGCTATAAATAGCAGCCTGTGGGTTTGGCTATTGTGGAGGATTATCTGATCATTGTGTTTCATGACTGCTTTGCTGACTTAGACCTTGGTGTGTTGCTTTTTCCCCGCTTTGAAACTAAACCAGGGCAAAGTGTGTTTCACTTTGTGAAAGAAAAAGGACTGTGAATTGCCTCACAGCTGCAAGCTAAGTATCACAGAACTGATAAGGGACTTGTACAAATTACCAATTTGTTTGGAGACAAGTGCTCTTTGCTATACAAAAAGAGTGCTTCGTTTATTTGCATTTTTCGGTATAAAGAATATTGTTTTGAATTTTCAAACGTGTGTGTGTCTGAAATTGTATCTGGGCATTTTTGGGAGGATTCTACCAGAGAGCCCGACAAAACAATTTGGAATGGAATGGAGTAGAGTAGAATGGGATGGGACAGGACAGAATCATAAGGCTAGGAGAGATCTGGGGGGTCTTTAAGTCCAAATTCTTACCCAAGGAAATTGGACTAGAAGATCTTGCTTCTTATACCATCCCTTGCCACATATCCAAGACAAATGGTTGTCCAATCTTTTAAAAACAGTTTAAAAGGGAATACCAGCCTTTACCTGAAGTTGCCCTCTGGATTCTAGCCAACAAACAAATAACATATGAGATGCATATTGGCATAAAGCTGGGTGCTGCTGGAGATGCACAGTCTTGGATCTGGGATTTTATTGGTTCCTTTGAGTCAGTGTTAATTCCTAATATTTCCACAAATCCGTGTAGTTTTCACAAATGGCTCCTTTCTAGGGCCGAGAGAAAGTGACTGGACTCTGACCAGAAGAGGGTTGACAAAGAAGAGGGAGTCAACCTATTCTCCAAAGCACCTGAAGGTAGAACAAGAAGCAATGGGTGGAAACTAAACAAGGAGAAAAGTAACTTAGCACTAAGGAAAAATTTCCTGACAGTTAGGACAATTAACCAGTAGAACAGCTTGCCTCCAGAAGTTGTGAATGACCCAATACTGGAAATTTTAAACAAGATGTTGCATAACCATTTGCCTGAAGTAGTGTAGGGTTTCCTGCCTAAGTTGGGGTTGGACTAGAAGACCTCCAAGGTCCCTTACAACTCTGTTGTTGTTATTGTTGTTCTAACAATACAACACAGCAAACGAGATCACTATGCTGGATTTCATATTTCATCACCAGTCGGGTGCTTCCCAAGCACCTAGGACTGCGTGACGTAGCAGTGAATTATATATGCCGATCCCAGTAAAGCGGCCTTTTGCAATTGACAGATTATTCTATTCTATTCTATTCTATTCTATTCTATTCTGTTCTGTTCTATTTTCCTGGCTGCAGCCAGAGTTAGCCTGCAATTCTATCCACTGAACCACTATGGTTCGTATGGTTTATAGCAGTGGTCCCCAACGTTTTTTCCACCAGGGACCAGTTTCAGCAAGACAATTTTTCTATGGCCCAGTGGGGGCAGAAAGGGGCATGGTTGGGGGCGGGATTAAGCATGGGGTTGCTGGTCCTCCCCGCCCCTCTTTCCCGCCATCGTCCTGTGGCCGGCAGAACCTGCCTCCCAAGCCCTCTTGCCCAGCGGGAGCTAAGCGCTGGGGAGAGGGGGTCAGGCTGGCCCTCCTGCCTCCCCCCAGCCAAAAACGCAAAAGCGCCCCACGGCAGAAGCCAAAAGAGGCTTGAGCCTCTCGGTCCTTCCCGCCCCTCTGTCCCATCCATCGTCCTGTGGCCGGTAGAACCTGCCTCCCGAGGCCTCTTGCCCGGCGGGAGGCGAAGCGCTGGAGGGAGGGGTGGCGGCATGAGGGCTGGCAGCTGCTGACTCCACGGACCGGTGCAACATGCTCCGCGGCCCGGTACTGGTCCGCGGCCCGGTGGTTGGGGACCCCTGGTTTATAGCAACAGAGGTAGTCCTTCTATAAGCCATTTAGGGCTTTATAAATCAGTACCAATATCTTCAATTATATAGAATTTTTTAATCAGCACAGAAATCTATGATCCCTGCGTTGTTAGCCATATTTTTGGACATGTTTCAAGAAAAGATTCAGGTATAGAACACTGCAGAAGTCAAGACTAATTGCAACTAAAGTATGGATAACTGCACTAAGTTTGCCCAATTCAGGAAATAAGAATATCAGCCATAATTCCACCAAAATGTTCCTTGCTACATTTTGGACAGAACAGAAAGGCAGGATTTACTGGTAAAAACCTCTAACTGGAGGGAGGAGAGATTGCTCTGATTTACTGAGGGAAGAACATTAAATCAAGTTAACATAATGAGCTTTCAACACTGACATAGGAAAGGTGTGAGTCAAATTATGAGTCCTACATATGATATCTGATTGTGTTCTAGGATTCTCAAAACCAGTCCTTGTAACACATGGGACTGGTGTTTACATCTTTATTCCCAGAGTTCTCAACTGCAGTAACTAAAGGTACATTTGTCTTCTAAAATTGATGAGTCTAAACCAGAACCAAAGTTTAGCTGAACACTGAAAAATAACCAAACCCATATATTTGCTACAAGTAGACTTGTCTCTAAGTATAGTCTATTGTGTTTGACATACCTAGGAACTTCACAAAGAGAATGCAGGAAAATAGAATGAACAACCTTCAGATATTCTTAACCTAAATACTAATACTTCACAGAGCCATTGTTGTGAAGATAAAAGGTATACATGGAAAGGCTAAATCATGTGAATCTACAGTTATGTCTTGTTTGAAAATCCCAATTTCATCATGTCTGTGCTGACATTGTAGTCTTTTACACAATGGCAGCGTAGTGATTGACATTGGGATAATGGATCCACTTACTGTTATTATGCTATTAAAGACTATTTTAGTTGATTGTTTGAAATGAAAATGGAAATATCTTTCCTTAGGCAATGTGTTCCACTATTGTTAAGTTCTCCAGTTTAATTTTCAATAAATATGCATTTGGTTTGTTCTTCAACAATGGCACTTAATATACTTTTTAAAATTATACAGATAGGAATGCTGATCCACCAAACAAAAAATTCAAAATCCAAATTTGAACAATGCCTTGATTTGGAAGAATCAAATGATGTGAAAAGTATGCAAACTCTTTAAGTTTTCCCAAACTTTTTCACCAGCCTAAGTGATGCAAAAGGAGAGAGAGAGAGAAAAAATGTGGGAGAGAACAGTTCAAACCGCTATTACAGCGATACACTGCGTCAATTTCAGACTAAATGAATATTCAGACTAAATGAATACTAGCGTTGCAATTTAACAAATTACTCATACAATAGCATTTAGTTCTGCAGATTTAAAGACTTTTCTGGCAGAAAGAAATATCATCACTTTATTATTCACAGAGTAACAAAAAGAAATAATTTTAGGATGGGAATGAAGGAAAACCTACAAATAACTGTTTAGAAAATAAGGCAGGGAAACATTTTGTTTCAAAAAGTTCTCTTGAAGCTTATTGGGAGTCAGTAGAACCAAACAGCATGCTATCATGCACCCCAAATGAAATATTAAGGAGACACACACCAGTGCTGTTGTACTACACATGGCTAAATTGAAAAGTTTTTTTACAGTCAGCAGAAATGCCAAAAGTGGCTCACAGGTCATACAAACCAAGAAATCAATAACGCAATGTTTTTATTTCTGGGTGAGAAGCTGGGCATCCTTTAGAAATGAGAATCAAATTTTATTTTTATCTCCCAAAGGAATTGGTAGGATAAAATAGTTGACTTAGAAACTCTCAGATGCCAGATTATTTAGTTATGGTATTTAATTATGTATTGTTTATTTCTCTCCTCTTTCTATTCAATTTCAAAATCTCCCAGAAACCTCAATTATTCGGTAATATACAAATCTCTTAAATACATACAATGAAAAACACTGCAGGATAAAATAATAGAAATCGTCAGCAGAAGAAGAAACGCAGCTTGGAAAATCACAATTAAACCAGCGTATTTGGGAACTCTAAAAGGGTTCCTGGAATATGTTGGAATGTGCCAAATATATGCACCTGGAACCAGGAAGAATGCTTGGGACTTTTTTGAAACATTGTGACTCTTATCAATAAGGACAGCAAAATCATCTATCCATCATTGATGATTTTATCTTTTGCATATAATATTTACCCTGCTCTCCTGCCTGGAGATGTTATCAGTGAAATAAGCTGCCATGTAAAAGAACTAAAAGCAAGGCAGTTTATCATAACTTCTTTTTATGTCCATTCCTGACCTTTCCATATGACAGGACAAGTTTCAAGAGCATTCAAATTGTGTGGCACTATGTAGGTATAATCCCACAGGAGCTAAAAACGTTGCATCACCAAATTTACAAAATTAAGTGACTATCCAAAGAAAGTAAAATTTTAAAAATAACATCACATTATGTTCTGCTATTAAGACTACTGATTGTAGAATAACTTAGATTATTGTGTTTGCAAACATACATTTTGCATTGATGGTGGGTGTTTTAATTTAATGAAGAAAAGTATTTTCAGATACAGGGACTACATTCATTCATTCATTCATTCATTCATTCATTCATTCATTCATTCATTCATTGTATTTATTTATTGTATTTACATGCTGCCCATTCAAAAACAGACTCAGAGCATGGTTTGTAGATGGTAAATTGAACACGGGATGCTGTAGCAAAAAAATATGGAAAGGAGTGGGTGGAGGATAAGGTTGGTTGGAGAGTATCTGTATGGAATTTAAGAGTTTAAAAAAAGAAAAAAAATGCTAAGAATGATTCCAATTCCTGGAATAATGAGGCTCCAAGTATTTTGAAAGTTTTTCATTAAATCAAAACCCTCTAAGAAAAAAAAACTTATGCTAATTTTCTAATTTCATTTCATGAAACACCCACTGCAGTCTAAAGGAACGATGCACTAAACAAACTTGTCAAGCTTTTGTTGCAAACATCGTCTAGGGTATTGATAGTAATTATTAACAGCCTTTTCCTGCCATTGGGATGAACATGGAAGAAGAAGAAAAAGGAGGATGAGATGAAACAAAAAGGAAAGAACAGATCAAAGGGGCACAAAGGAATAAATAAGGAGTGACAGGTCTTTCAACAAAGAACAGACCTTGAGGGATTAAGAGTAAGGCATAAGATCAAATAATTTCTCCAAGGCAGAGGATGATGGAGCAAAATGAGGAATAGATCAACCCGATCTATATTGTTCCCACCGTGATGGACATTGAAGGGGGAATCACCTGGTATCCGATGCTGCGTCTCTACTCTGCTGTCATTGTATATATACAAAATCTAAAGCTGGGATAACCACAGACTACTGTCATTGCAATTGTCCACACAATTGATCCACACTCTTGTTTTCAGTGGTTCTGGATTTTTTTTAATGTTTGCCAATACAAACAACATCATCATCCTACCCCTCCTCCTCCATCTTTGTAGTGTATTCCTTCAAGTGCAGAATCCACTATTTGGATCATTGAGCAGCACCACTTTGCAAGGTGAGCTACATATCCAGGGTACAGGCCTGCGGCTTTATACCATATTTTTCGGAGTATAAGATGCACCTTAGTTTTTGGGAAGGAAAATAAGGAAAAGAATCTGCTTGCCAGGTATTCATCTAGCTAGCGTCCTTAGCAGCACATTATTTTATCCCCTGGTTAGGTCTTAAAAAAAACTTTATTTGAGAGAGTAACAATGAAAGAGCTTGAAAGCCAGTAAGAGCTGGGAACATCGTTAGCACCTGGATAGGGCTAGAAAGAAACTTACTCAGAACAAGTTAGAGTAATGAAAAAAACCTTGCAAAGATTTAGGGCTTGGAAAACATTCTTCACAGAGAGAAACAATGAAACAGCCTGCAAGGTAAGAGCTGGGAAGATCATTGACATAGATAGGGCGGGGGAAAAAGCTACATTCAGAGCATAAGACACACCCAAATTATCAGCCTCTTTTAGGGAGGAAAAAGATGGCGTCTTATACTCCGAAAAATATGATATTTGTTGATGGTGTCTTCCATCTCCATTTTGGGCACCTGTGAGGTCGCTGGCCATTGAGTCCTAGTTGGTAGGCAGTCTTGGCCATGCTGGAAGGAGCTGCTCTCAGAACATGTTTGCTAATATAATATATCAGCTATATTTTTGGTTACCTGTAATTGGGGTGGGACAGGCACTGTGATCCAGATATAGAAATTGACTGGGATTGTGCTAAATGCAAATTAAACTGGGAATTAACATACAAACACACATACACCATCTTTTTCCAACAGAAAGAGCATGATTTAAAAAGCTTCAGAAAGTGAATAGACCAGATGCTGTTTTCCAAAAATCAAATGTATACGATTAGCATGAGGGATCAATGGATGAAAGTGCTTATGGTTGACTGGGGCTAGTTCAAATCACACAACACAATGGTTCCCGTAGATATCTATCAAGAGCCCTTATTACATGTTTATGTATTTATTTAAAAATTATAGACCACCATTTTTCTGCCTCTGGGTGGCTTACAAATACACATATCTAGTGCAATGCAAGCTAACAATTGAGTAACCCAGCAACATAAACTCTCTAAGAAATTATGCATTTAAAAAAAAAACTTAAAACACCCAACATGAAAAAATTGTCTAACATCTTTCCTAAACTGTGAACAAGGAAAGGGAGAGGCAGGCTTAATGTGGAAATCTTTATTCTGCAGTATTTCTAAAGTGAATCCATCAATAATGACCCACTGAAAGGTGTGAAGCTGACTCCAGAGCATTCAAAGCAGCCCCGATGGCAATCATAGTCAAATGATCAAAACCCCGCCCATTTTTATCTTAATCAAGGAAAGGGGTGGAGCTTTGAACAAACATTTACAGCAGCCATCTTGACCTCTTTTTTACTCCCTCGCATATACTCTAATACACAGGTCACCACTAGTTGTTCATGAGAAAATGTTGGTGGTCCATGGAGAAATTTATTTATTTATTGGACTTACATGCCTCCCCTCTCCGTGGACTCAGGGCAGCTCATAACATATCAATACAAAGCACAATATATAAATACGTCTAAAGCCAATTAACATAAATCATTAATTTAAAAAAATTAAAATAAAACATTTAAAAATCATTCATTCAAGTACACACTGCAAACATCCTGCACATTCAATGATCAGAGGCTGGGGTCTAATGACCCCAAGCCTGGTGGCCTAAATAAGAGTTTAGATTTTTACGAAAGGCAAGGAGGGTGAGGACAGTGCAAATCTCTGGGGGGAGCTGATTCCAGAGGGCCTCCCCACCCAAATTTTGGCCCATGAGAGGGAGGAAGAGAGGGAGGGAGGGAAAAAGGAAAGAAAGAAAGAAAGAAAGAAAGAAAGAGGGAGGGAGGGAGGGTGGAGGGAGGGAGGGAAGGAAGGAAGGAAGGAAGGAAGGAAGGAAGGAAGGAAGGAAGGAAGGAAGGAAGGAAGGAAGGAAGGAAGGAAGGAAGGAAGGAAGGAAGGAAGGAAGGAAGGAAGGAAGGAAGGAAGACTTATGACCACAATTGAGCCCAAAATTTGTTAAGTGAGTTTCACCTCATTTTACAAATTGGTAATGTCCACCCAGTCACCTGGCCACCAAGCCATGCCTATCTGAAGCCCCTCCCACCTGACTTCTAGACCCATGTACATAAAAAGCAGTTTCACTTTACACAATCTCCATCAATGGCTGCAAATTGCAAATTTGTCCCTATCTGATTGACATTGCCATCCTCCCTTTTTTCACTCAAGAAAGTAAGTTGACACCAAAGTTAACCTCCTCCATTTGGTCCATGTAAACAAATATAAGGTATTCATATTGGAATGTGCTTATTGTAGATATTTGCAGCACCCCTGAGGACAGCATCTATCCAAAATAGAATATCGAACTGCCATGAGAGCTGTGTGTAGACAGACACAGCGGGAGATGAAGGACCTAAACAGAGCGTCATAATCATCTCTCCAGGAAAGTTTTTAAACAACAGACTCTTCTGTCACACCATGATAAAAGCATAAGGCAGCGGCACTTTCTAGACTAAGGCATTTTATTTCAAAGTCGTGGCTCGAAACTAATTTGAGGACCCGAATGAAATGATTCCAAATACCAACTCAAATAGCCACAATTCAGCACTGTTAGGATTTGATTAAGGAAGGCCAGAGATTAAGACATAGTTACGAAGACTGTGACCTCACACCAGCAGGAACGAGATAGTTTCATTTCTTCAGGTTTTGTAGGCAGTGAAGCAAGAAAAAAGAAGCTTCAACACAGCCACTGCTTCCATTTTAGGCTACTACTCTTGTTGAATATGTAAATAGGTAAGATTGACCAAAGTTTAAGATTTGAATAACGGGCGCTGATTGGCCATATTATTGTGAGCGGGAAAATAAATGGCTGTTAAAGCCGCACCTCCGCCAAGGACAAAAAGTATAAATAGCAGCAACCACGTGCGCTTTGCCTCAGCCTTTTCGCATCCAATAACTTTGATCTGTACAGAGCTATCCATTACAACGAATGCCAAAATAAAGTGGCTGTGTTACAACGAGCTACCTCCAAGTGAATATTTAACACTGGCGATGAGAGATTCCAGCCGACGCGAACAAATGAACCATGGAAGCTTCCTGAGTTGCAAAGGCTCCGGAGGACTTCGACCCCAAGAAGACCACCTGGCAAACTTATAGGGCCAAGTTTGATGTCTTCTTGGAAGCCTCCGGGCTGAAAGACGCCGACAGCAACAGAAAGCAAGCGCTCTTCTTGAACCATTGCAGGTCACAGATATATAACCTGGCTCAAACTCTCACTGACCCTGAACGCTGTAAGTTCCGTCTCATGGACAATTCTTACTACCAAGCTGGCGGCTCATTTCAAGCCAACCAAGCCAGCAAAGGTTTTCCAACACTAATTCTCCTGATTGGCTCAGGAGGGGGAAACCATAAACCAATTCACCACTCATCTGCAAACCGCCTTATCGAAATGCAAGTTTGAAAGTCCGGAATCCAGACTGATAGATGGCTTGATTTTCAGAACGCGAAATGTATCGCTCCGAAACAAATTCCTCACCAAAGAGGAGACAACACTACAAGGCATAATAAAATCAGCACAAGCTGTCAAAGTGTCTGAAGCTGCTGCTGAAGAGCTAAAGAAAAAAGCAAACAGCACCAATGTACTTAAAATAGACAGTGGCGCTTCTGCGGACACCACTGAATTACAAGAGTCACTCCTGGAATACGAGGATGACAGATGTCTCCAGATCAGGACATCTGAGTGAATATTTAACAACTCTATGCCAAAAAGTTGTTGTTGTTGTTGTTGTTATTATTATTATTATTATTTATTAGATTTGTATGCCGCCTCTCTCCGAAGACTCAGGGCGGCTCACAACAACAATAAAAAACAGTATAGACAATGGAACAAATCTAATAATAAGAATTATATAAAAAAAACCCCAACTGTTGTTCTAACAGAGCAACAGAATTGGAACAGACCTTGGAGATGTTCTAGTCCAACCTGCTACTCAAGCAAGAAACCCTGTACCATTTCAGACCAGTGGGTTATCTTCTTAAAAGCCTCCAGTGATAAAGCAACCACAACTTCTGAAGGCAAGCTGTTCCAGTGGTCAATTATTCTCACTGTTGGAAGTTTCTCCTTAGTTCTAGGTTGCTTTTCTCCTTGATCAGTTTCCATCCATTGTTTCTTGTCTTGTGTTCTGGTGGTCCAGCTTTCAAGAACAGCCTTACCCCTTCTTCTTCGTGGCAGCTCCTCAAATATTAGAACACTGCTATCATATCACCCCTAATCCTTATTTTCTCTAGACTAGCCAATATCTAATTCCTCTAATGATTTTTCATGCCGTTTCATACATTTTGTTGTCATTGTTGTTTGTAAAAAAACAAACCATTGTTTAAAAAGCAGCACAATACAGTGGTACCTCGTGATACGAACCCCTCACCATACGAACAACCCAAGATACGAATCCGGGGTTCCGTAATTTTTTGCCTCTTCTTACGAACTTTTTCTGTCTTACGAACCCACTGCCGCCGCCGAGAAGCCCCACCGCCCAGCTGTCACTTCTTGAAACAGCTGGGGGGCTTCTCGGCATCCTCCTGAACCCGAACGCCAAACCCGAACTTCAGGGTTCGGCGTTCGGGAGGCCGCCAAGAAGCCCCCCGGCTGTTTCAAAAGAAGATAGCCGGGCGGCGGGGCTTCTCAGCAGCCTCCCAAATGCTGAACCCGAAAGTTCAGCAAAAGTTCGGGTTCAGGTGGCCACCAAGAAGCCCCGCCGCCCAGCTGTCGTCTTTTGAAACAGCCAGGGGGCTTCTCAGCGTCCTCCTGAACCCGAACGCCAAACCCGAACTTCTGGGTTCGGCGTTCGGGAGGCCGCCAAGAAGCCCCCCGGCTGTTTCAAAAGACGACAGCCGGGCGGCGGGGCTTCTTGGTGGCTACCCGAACCCGAACTTTTGCTGGGTGGTGGCGGTTTTTTTCGTTGCACGCATTAATTCATTTTACATTGTACATTTACATTTCCTATGGGAAACAATGTTTTGTCTTACGAACTTTTCACCTTACGAACCTCCCCCGGGAACCAATTAGGTTCGTAAGACGAGGTATTACTGTACAAGGTTGACTGCAATGGGAAAGAATTTGTATTTCAACCTATCATGCTGTTCTCAAAGAAAAAAAAATGATTTGCTAGTTTTGTATGAAAATGCAGAGAGAAAAATAAGGGGGGAAATTTAAGTATGATGCAATAGAGATCTCCACAACTGATCAGTCTGTCATTATTCAAATTGGGGGGGGGGTTGTCATTTAACTTCTTAAATGTGAGTTTGCTTGTGTCTGTGTTTATTTTCCACTGCCCCACAGGAAATGTATATTCTTAATTCTTTGTCATCTGGTTAGTACAGCTTTTTGCTATATTTCATATATGACTCTACTTGGATTTGTCTCGGTTTTTTCTCAGATCCCTTCCCACCCATTAAATGTCTTAGCTGCTCTTTCCATTAATGGCATCCCATTTATTTTCTTTACATTGAAGCATCCAGGTTAAAGGGACTCTGGAGGCAGAATATGCATTTCCAGAGAGAAAGAGTGCTGAATTTACAGGCTTCAGAAGCTTGCATATCATTAGCAGAATCAGAAAACTGGTGCAAAATATAATTAAAGCAATAGCAAATGCTACACTCTGGCACGGACAGCTGGCTCGTGTTATGTGAATGGTATTGCAGGATACAGGAGCATCTGCACAGCATGGTAAAAGGAAACAAGATGGTGGCCAGAACATCCAATTGAAGTTTCAGCAGTTTTTTATATGCCATGTACAGTCACAGCCATCTGCAGGTAGCCTGGGCTGGGACTGGTGCCATAAACAGGTTTGTAGAAGGTAAACTATTGCAATCTTCAGACACAATCTAACTTTAGGGAAACAATCCAGCAGCAGACTCCCAGCAGCATTGTAAGATTCTTCATTGTGTTGTTTCAAATTCGATATCTAACTCTGATCCCCATTGCTGCTCATTTTAAAGAAGAATATGATATAGAGATAGAAAGTACATGATGCTCCATCACAAAAGAAATATTTAGAGGTCTCAATATTAGCCTGACAGTACAGAGCAGAGCCATGGAAAAGGCTGTAACAAATTTAAGTTTCCATTTCCCTAACCCATACTATAGTTCTCAGCTTAGAGCTTATTCCCTCTTGAAGAAGTTTGCTATAGTTTATAAGACAGATAAAGATATCTATAAGATGTAACCCATAGTCCTTAGGCCAATCCAGGGGTCTGCAACTTTAAACAGTCAAAGAGCCCATTTGGACACATTCCCCACAGAAAAAGCACACAGGGAGCCACAAAAGCTGGGTGGGTGTGGCCAACTCAATGTCACTCCTACCCAGTCACATTACCCCCTAGCCACCCATAACTAGCCACAAAACCATTCTCTCTCTATGTCTTTCTTCCCCTCCCTCCACCCCTGTGATAGGCTCCTATGGGTATGGTTAGGAACGCAGTACCAGTAGCAAAATTTGGAGCTCCACCCCAGAGCACCCAATTTGCACTGAAAGATGTTGAAACAAAATGCATAAGCCATGCCCACAGTGTGGTAGTAAAAATTTTGGTAGGCCATCACTGCTCCACCCCCTCCCTATCTTTCCCTCTCCACCCTCCCTCTCCTCTCTCTTCTCCTCCCCTCTGTGTCTTTCTCTCTCCCCCCCTCTCTCTCTAACAAACGTATCCCAGCCATACAAACTGAAACCAAACTCAGAACGATACAGGACACTACCACCAATCACCTCCACCAGACCCAAACCCACACCCACCCTACAGACTAAATACAACCACCACCCAGGAGCCAACTACAGCAGTGCTCCCAACGGTTGCAGTCCCCTCTGAGTTGCACTCAAAGCAAACTGACAAACACCATAAACACATGACCAGACCACAAACTTGCAGCCAAATAAAAATTACTACACCCCAGACACACATTACAAAACAGCTAAGTAGCCTGCAGGCTCCAGCTACTCAGGATATCACTCCCAATCCACAAACATCAACAAATCAGCATACATCAATTACATCAATTACATCAACGACCCCAGGTGTTACCCCACTGACTCACCAGGAAGTTTCAACATAGCTTGCAGCTGCTGAGCCAGCACACCACACCAACCCACCAGTATTTATACAGGGAAGGCAGCTCAGGTCTCACTGTGTTCACACTAGAACAAGGACAGAAGCACCAGCCTGAATATGGCGAGTGGGACCTCATCGAAATCTCTGAATCCTACACGGGAAGAAACCCGAATATGCCAAGATCTTCATATATATATGCAATAATCCAATTCTTTTAACAGATTTTCATATCCTCCAATCTCATTGTCTCAGCATTCTTCTTGCACTGGAGCAACCAGAACATTGTATTTTTACTATTGTTTGACCAATGCAGCATAGAGTGGAATTGTCACTGTGTGTTATCTTCAATTCACTTGTATTAAAACAGGTCACCCTATGCATTATTTGTAAAATAGGGTGTATTCAAAATTCTTCCCTACTGTTTCTGTGGGTATGGCCTGGTGGGGGTGGCAGGGACAGATACTGCAAAATCCCCATTCCCTCCCCACTCCTGGGGGGTGGATATTGCAAAATCTCCATTCCCACTCCACTCTGGGGCCAGCCAGAGGTGGTATTTACCAATTCCCTATACTACTCAAAATTTCCGCTACCAGTTCTTCATAACCTGCCAGAACCTGCTGAATTTCACCCCTGGTGTAAACCCAGAAAATGTGTACATTCTTTAATCATGAGAGATGTTTCGTTTTGTTTTTTGGGCTGCATATACCTGGCCTTTACATTTTAACTCTAAATGCATTTCACAACAGGGCTGTGCAATACTGTTCTGTCTGGGTCCCTCCAGAAGCAAACACCAACCCAAAAAGAGAATCCAGACACACTGGTAAAAAGCAAAGGCAGTTTATATAATTCAAAGCAAACACAGGTAACAGAAAATGTCCTTACAAACAGGAACACGCTGGAACGTCAAAAATGTTTCACGAAGGCCATGAAGTAAAACAGGATTCTTGCTGGCAAAAACAACGCTGGAGATAACTAACATACACCTCCCCCAAGTCTTCCAGACTTCTAGGCCACAAGCCAAGATCAGAGACGCCGAGAAGCAAAGCAGGGTCACAGAACTTCCAGTTGATAACGCTCCACATGGCTTCAAGGGCTGGCCTGCCTTTTAAACCCTGCTGAGGAGAACCACACCCAAACCCAGCTGTTGCCAATTCAGTGATGCCAATACCTTTCTAATTGGTCCCGTCTCTGAGCTGCAAGTCGCTGTCTCATGTCAATTATAGTCTGTGCTTCCTCATCCAATGAGTCCAGGCTACTGGCTGGGGAGAGCCCCCCCCCCCCCTGGGGCTCTCAGGCTGCTCTCCCTCATCCTCTTCCTGACTTTTCTCTCCCCCGTCTGCCTGTTCCTCCCCCTCCTGTTCACTGTCCTCCTCCTCCGGGCATGGATCCAGCAGAGACGCAGACAGTCCCTGAGGAGCCTCAGGCTGAATCACAACACAATACTATACCTGAATGGCACCAATCTAATTTCCCATGAGCAATGAATGCATTCCAACACAGAGAAAGTTGGAGATGTATAGTAGCAAACTATCAGAAAAATTTGTAAGGTCATTATTGAATAAACTCTGATTAGTTGATAAAGTCCTCAAGTTATTCTGGACTGAATCTGAATCTAAATCTGAGAACTAAACTTTGCTCTAGGCATTGGGGGATATGTTTTTCACTTCCTGGTAGTTTTCTGCTCTATTTATTCAGTCTCCTTTACATTTTGTTTATCTCCTATTCCCTATTTCACTTTCATGTTCTTGACAGGTGACCTGGTTTGATTCCACTCTCACTGCTTGGCCCCCTTCTCCTTGTTTATCATTCATTTTTCTGCAGTCTCAGGCCTAATGAGATGATGATCAATGTTTCTAAATTGCTCCCTGTCTACATGTCTTCAATCATAACTTCACTTTCTAATCTACTCTATTATCCTTTCTGTCATCCAACTCGTGTTTCCTTAAATAAACTGAAAAGAAATTTTATCCAGATCTGTTTATGTCTCTGGCTTCGTTATTTTTCCCCAACTTAATATAATCCATCTCACCTTGCCAATTAAAATCAATCCTTATGAATGTTCCCACGCTGATTGTATAAGTTTTACATATTTATTTTCTCAAGCTCCAAACACATCTTTTCTTAAAAACTATTTTAATGTGATTGTGAATTATATATTTTTGTGTGAAATAACCTGAAATATATTTCTTATTATTAATAAATAACTCTTCCTAGATGATCTCCATGAATCCCAGCGGCCGATAAGGTACCACAGAGTTGGCCTTCTCCGGGTCCCGTCTAAACAATGTCGTCTGGCATGCCCCAGGGGAAGAGCCTTCTCTGTGGCAGCCCCAGCCCTCTGGAATCAACTCCCCCCAGAGATCAGAACTGCCCCCACCCTCCTTGTCTTTCATAAATTGCTTAAGACCCACCTATATCGCCAGGCATGGGGGAATTGAGATATCTCCCCCAGGCTTATATAGTATGCTTGTGTTTTATGGTTTTAAATGACGGGCTTTTTAGATGTTTTTTTTTTAAATATTAGATTTGTTACATTGTCATATTGTTATTATTATTGTTGTGAGCTGCCCCGAGTCTGCGGAGAGTCTGTGGAGAGGGACGGCATACAAATCTAATATATTATTATTATTATTATTATTATTATTATTATTATTATTATTATTAATTAGATTTGTATGCTGCCCCTCTCCGTAGACTTGGGTTTATTATTTATTATTAATATTTTTAATATTTTTAATATAATTATTATTTTCCTGGCTTCTTCATTGGGTAATGAAAAGGCCCCAAAAGTTAGAAATGTAGTTTCTTGCATTTTGGAAAAGGCAAAAAAAAAAGTTGATAGCAATATAAAATAATCTTCTATAAAAACATTTCACCATAAAATAATATTTTTACCTTCCAAAAACAGGATGTTCATGGCTGGCCATTGATGAATCTTCTTAAAAACAGAAATAGGAGTGTAAATTGATTTTTACAGCGCTAAAGCAGTGGTGGGTTGTAAAACATTTTGCCACTGGTTCACATGTCCATGCACAGAAGCATCCCAGGTGGGTGGGTGGCGCCTCCCACTGCTAGCACTCCTGGTTCTAAGAACTGGTCTGAACCCGGAGCAACCCACCTCTGTGATAAAGGACTCTGCATTCCACTAGTAGAATTACGCTAGAGCAGTGTTTCCCAACCTTGGCAACTTGAAGATATTTGGACTTCAACTCCCAGAATTCCCCAACCAGCGTTCGCATTCAGGCCACATCAAGGTTTTGTTTAACTTTAGGTGGGGAGAGCATGGTCACGGGGCATGGTCAGCTCAGTGTCACTAGTGTCGGAGGTGCCTGTGATGGCCTGAGTGCTCTGCCCACAAAAATGGAGCTTGGTTTTGCTGGCAGGGTATTGCAGGAATCTGTCCCACCCAAAAATGGAGATTTGGAAGGCCGTTTTTGCCAGCGCCTTGCTGTTTCCTTGAGGACCCTGTGGGCCAGTTCTAAGCACCTCACAGGCTGGGTCATTTTGAGTTTGATACCCCTGCAATAGAGGAGTGGAAGTTTCCCTTTTGATTCTACATCCTTCAGACCATTGTATCCTGTGTAACCCTTACCAAATTTACTCTGGTTCCTTAACTCTTTATAGTGTTTTTATCACTGTTGTTAGCTGCCCCGAGTCCGCGGAGAGGGGCGGCATACAAATCCAATAAATAAATAAATGAAATAAATAAATAGCAAAATTTTGAAAACATCTATAGGTCATCAAGAAGAAGATGAAAAGTATGATTGTTTTTAAACTGTATTTAAATCATTTTGAGGATGTAAATACACCTGCCAATCATATTTAACTGATAGTGTAATGTCTTTGTCATCCAAGATTTGATTATATTGGAGAGTTATAGAGAGGGGGGAGGGAGGGAGGAAGAGAGAGGGACTGGGAGAAGGAGAGAAAGGGGGAAGAGGGAAAGAAGGAAGACAGGGCAGAAGAGAGCGAGAGAGGGCAGGAGAGGGTGAGAGAGGGCAGGAGAGGGCGAGAGAGGGCAGGAGAGGGCGAGAGAGGGCAGGAGAGGGCGAGAGAGGGCAGGAGAGGGCGAGAGAGGGCAGGAGAGGGAGGGTGAGAAGGAGAGGGAGAGGGAAAGGGAGGGGAGAGACAGGGCAGAAGAGAGCGAGAGAGGGCAGGAGAGGGTGAGAGAGGGCAGGAGAGGGCAAGAGAGGGCAGGAGAGGGCGGGAGAGGGCAGGAGAGGGCGAAAGAGGGCAGGAGAGGGCGAGAGAGGGCAGGAAAGGGCGATAGAGGGCAGGAGAGGGAGGGTGAGAAGGAGAGGGAGAGGGAGGGGAGAGACAGGGCAGAAGAGAGTGAGAGATGGCAGGAGAGGGTGAGAGAGGGCAGGAGAGGGCGAGAGAGGGCAGGAGAGGGCGAGAGAGGGCAGGAAAGGGCGAGAGAGGGCAGTAGAGGGAGGGTGAGAAGGAGAGGGAGAGGGAGAGGGAGGGGAGAGACAGGGCAGGAGGGGAGAGAGTGCAGGAGAGGGTGAGAGAGGGCAGGAGAGGGAGGGTGAGAAGGAGAGGGAGAGGGAGAGGGAGGGGAGAGAGAAGGGGGAAGGGAGAGACAGGGCAGGAGGGGAGAGAGGGCAGTAGAGGGCGAGAGAGGGGAGGAGAGGGAGGGTGAGAAGGAGAGGGAGAAGGAGAGGGAGAGGGAGGGGAGAGAGGGGGGAAGGGAGAGACAGGGCAGGAGGGGAGAGAGTGCAGGAGAGGGAGGGAGAGCGAGAGCAAGAGTGAGAGCAAGAAAGAGGCCAGTTCACATGCAAAAGAGTACAGTGTTTAATTTTATCCAGGCACTCAATTTCCTAGTTGAGACTTCAGATACTACTGTGTAATCTTAAAGGAAAAAAGACCTTCCCAATTTCTTAAAAACAGAAACATCTACCCTCGGCAGCAGTTACAATTTTACAAGAAAAGGATTCACGTATTTTTATTACAAACATAAACCAAGGGAGTCTGTAAGATATGGTTAAAAACAACTCAGTGTGGCAGTTGTGACAGTACTATCAAAGCTCTGCCTATTTTTATGTGCATCACAGCTAACTTTTTTCTTTTAACCACACTCGGTGGAAACCCTTGAACAAAATATTTTATACAGTAGATCAGACCACCTGCTTCACCTTTCATTTCCAGGTACTTCACCAAGTGGCTTTGAAGTGTTTGCTTGTAAAGGAACAGGAAAAAGAGGAATCGTTTTCTCCTAATCTTTGTCTCCTTTGTATCTGGCTAGTAGCCATTGGTAGTCCAAGAATTTCCCTAATCCTTTTTTTAAGCCATCTGAGCATTAAAGCTTTTTAGAGTTGCATTCACCACATCTTACAGCAATGGATTCATTGGTCTCTGGGATGAAATGTATTTAATATATTTATAAATACCTTTAGTATATCTTTAATATATAATCCTTTATTATTGCCAATCAGCATCTTTGGAACTTGGCCCTGAGTTTTAATATTATGAATGATCAAGGGATCTGATCTGTTTACCCAAGCTCTTCGTGATACTTATAATTAAATGTGTAACTATTAAATACAAGACTGTGTAGTGATTCAGTTTGCTTTGTAGCAAACAGGCATAGTCACTCTAGGTCAGGGGTGGGCAGCAGGCAGGACGTGGTGGAATGCAGTTCCACTGGCGGAAATGAAGATGTGTAAATAGCTCCAGCTGATTGGTGGCTGTCACTTCCTGGATTACTGGTCTCGGCTCAGCTCTCTGTTTTTTCTCTGCTGTTGCTGCGTCTGTGCTCCTTGCTTTTTTCCTCTTTCCTCCTTTCTGGCCTCGGACGAACTTCCCTCTTTCCTGCCTGTCTCTCTCCAGTCTGACACAGTCACTTCCCATCTGAGATGCAAGCAGAAAATGTGGGTGGAAACAGCGCTGGCAGCATTTATGCTTCTGGCAGCACCCGTTGGCCTAGCTACCCAGCCTGAGGTGGGGGGGCAACCCAGGAAGGAGAGCGCAGGAAACGCAAAGCAAATTGTCACTCCAGCGAGCGACGCTGTTAAAGTTGTAAGTCGGGGACTTAACAGTTCACGTGAACGATGATGATCGTTCAAGCCACTCCCACCTGGTCACATGGCCAGCAAACCACTCCTACCCAGTCGTATGACCATTAAGCCACACCCACAAAATAAGCCACACCCACAGTGTGGCAGTAAAAATTTTGGCTGCCCATTACTGCTCTAGGTCCTTGCAAAGTGTCATCCAGAACTGCAAAATATGCAAGAGGGACACAGAACACAGTGGAAGGATTCCTTGTTAATATTTAGGAAACATACTTTTATGAATTTCAAGCTAAAATTATAGTTGCCATTTTTATAGAGACATCATACGGCTGGCTGGTAATCAATATGAATTAATACACACTGTATGTTCTTCATCCCTCCTAATTAGTTTGAAAAAGAAGATGATTAAGAAGTAATATGACAGCTTTCTTCAAATACTGAAAGTCTTTCAAATGATGACACATTCTTTTTTTGTTGTTCTGGAGAAGCAGGATAGAAGTAACTCAGAGGTGGGTTCCTACCAGTTCTAACCAGTTCTTTAGAACTATAAGTAAACCAGTGCTGATGTCACAAAGCTGGTTCTGTCTGTGTCAGCCTCTAGCTGCCATCTTGTTTTTGCTAAATTTTTTCTTCTGCGCATGAAAGTTGCTGCCATCTTGTTTTTGCTAATTTTTTATTTTTATTATTATTTATTAGGTTTGTATGCCGCCCCTCTCCGTAGACTCCGGGCGGCTCACAACAATAACAAAGACAATGTAACAAATCTAATATTTTAAAAAACACTAAAAAAACCCATTATTAAAAGCAAGCATACACACAAACATACCATGTATAAACTATATAGGTCTGGGGGAGATGTCTCAGTTCCCCCATGCCTGACGGCAGAGATGGCTCTTAAGAGCTTTACGAAAGTCAAGGAGGGTGGGGGCAGTTCTGATCTCCGGGGGAGCTGGTTCCAGAGGGTCGGGGCTGCCACAGAGAAGGTCCCGCCAAATGACATTGTTTAGTCAACGGGACCCGGAGAAGGCCAACTCTGTGGGACCTAATCGGTCGCTGGGATTTTGGGGTGTCGCCATCTTGTTTTTGCTAATTTTTGCTTCTGCTCATGAAAGTTGGTTTTTACTAAGCAAAGGGAAACACTTCCTAATAGCAACAGCACTTAGACTTATATACCGCTTCACAGTGCTTTACAGCCCTCTCTAAGCTGTTTACAGAGTCAGCATATCACCCTCAACAATCTGGGTCCTCATTTTACCCACCTCGGAAGGATGGACGGCTGAGTCAACCTTGAGCCTGGTGAGATTTGAACTGATGAACTACAGCCCGCAGTCAGCAGAAGCAGCTTGCAGTACTGCACTTTAACCACTGCGCCACCCCGCTCCTAATGATGCTGGTGATTTGACAATGGCACAGACATCCAAGGAAAATATGGCATTCCTCTCCCTTAGATGCTTTTATGCATTGATTAAATGGCTACTGGGATGATAACAGAGGTAGTTCTCGACTTATGACCATCATTGAACACATTTATGTTGCTAGGTGAAACATTTGTTAAGTGAGTTTTGCCAATTTATTATCTTTCTTGTCCCATATGTAAAAGCGAATGACTGCAGCAGTTAAGTTGGTAACACAATTGTTATGTGAATCTGGTTTCCCATTGACTTTCTTTCTTTCTTTCTGTCTTTTTTTCTTTTTTTCTTTCTTTCTTTCTTTCTTTTTCATTTATTTATTTGATTGGCTGGTTGATTGATTGATTGATTTTTTTTTATACCGCCCTTCTCCATAGCCTTTGGAGTTACTTACAACATGTTAGCAATAGCACTTTTTAACAGAGCCAGCATATTGCCCCAACAATCTGGGTCCTCATTTCACCCACCTCGGAAGGATGGAAGGTTGAGTCAACCTTGAGCTGGTGATGAGATTTGAACTGCTGACCTGCAGATCTAGCAGTCAGCTTTAGTGGCCTGCAGTACTTCACTCTACCCACTGCGCCACCTCGGCTCTTTGCTTATGAGAAGGTCACAAAAGATTATCACCCAACCTCGACTTACAACAGTTTGTTTAGCAGCATTTCAAAATTATGACCTCACTGAAAAAAGTGATTCGGGACCGCTTTTTACATTGATGACCATTGTAGCATCCTCACGGTCATTTGGATCAAAATTCAGATGCTTGGCCACCCACTCATATTTATGACAGTAGCAGTATCACAGGGTCATGGGGATCCCCTTTAGTGACAAGCAAAGTCAAGGAGGAAGCTAGGCTCAATTAACAACTATGCTATTAATTTAACAAGTGCAGTGATTCGCTTAACAACTGGGGCAAGAAAAGTCATAAAATGGAGCAAAACAGACTTAACCAATGTTTCATTTAGCAACAGAAATTTTTGGTTCAAATGTTCATAAGTTTAGGACTACCTGTATTGCCACCAGGCAGGAGGTGGGCATCATATTTAAATGTAGACCAGAACATGAGGAACTATTCCCAAATGTGATGTGTATAAGTTAGTGTTGGGTTGTTTGGACAGGTTCATCCAGACAATTAGCTTTGACTCTAAGTTGAGAGAAAACCGATTCTCTGCATCTGTGAAAGTGGACCCGACTGCCCCTGGGTTGTACCGACCTCTATCTCTGCTTCCAAAGCCCAGCTGATCAGGGGTGGCCGATCGAATTGCTGCTCTGCAGCTGTTTTCCTTGCTCCTTGCCTAGTATACACACAAGCAGCGAAACACGCACTCAGCAAACTGGTTATAAAGCTGGTAGCAAATCACCACTGGTATAAGTAACTAGGAGAACCGTAGTCATCCATTGTTTCAACAAAATACTCACTATACTTCTGTTTTGTCTAGGCAGGCCAATGACCCAAATTAACACACATGCACTCGAAACATAATATTGAAAAAGGTATATTGATTACAAAATGTTCAGGTGAAAAATGGTTAATAGTTTCGATTCAAAATCAGTCCATTCTGGCATTGTTTCCAGCTTAATAGTCTTGGAGATAAGAATAGGTCCCGGGCCGAAAGCCAAAACACATTAGGGAGAATTCCTTGGCAGTGATTCTGTCAATAAACTGGGCTTACAGTTTCTTTTCAGAAGATGCAGATTACAGGAGTTAGAGCGATCTGAAAACATAAAGTGTTCCTGGAACTCCAAGGCTCACATATGGCCATGATTTTTCAAATGTTGTTTGCCATGTCCATTTCTCCCAAGCCTGTCACTTATATAGGGACAATGCGTGGCCAAGAGTTCCATAAAGCTACTGATGCAAAGACCCTTCTCAAACTCTAAGCATTGGAGCAGAATATCTCCGGGACCGCCTTCTGCTGCACGAATCCCAGCGACTGATTAGGTCCCACAAAGTTGACCTTCTCCGGGTCCCGTCGACTAAACAATGTCGTTTGGCGGGCCCCAGGGGAAGAGCCTTCTCTGTGGCGGCCCCGACCCTCTGGAACCAGCTCCCCCCTGAGATTAGAACTGCCCCCACCCTCCTTGCCTTTTGTAAACTCCTTAAAACCCACCTCTGCCGTCAGGCATGGGGGAACTGAGATAACTTCCCCAGGCCTACACTGTTTATGTATGGTATGTTGTGTGCATGTTTTTTAAATTATGGGTTATTAGCTTTCTAATTATTGAATTTGTACTATATATATATTTGTACTATACTCGAGCCACCCCGAGTCTGCGGAGAGGGGCGGCATACAAATCTAAATAATAAATAAAATAAATAAATAAATATTGTTTTCTGTTGCTGTGAGCCGCCCCGAGTCTGCAGAGAGGAGCGGCATAATAAATAGATAGATAGATAGATAGATAGATAGATAGATAGATAGATAGATAGATAGATAGATAGATAGATAGATAGATAGATAGATAATAATCACTCTTGCATTTAACATGGCCTCTTCCACATCCTCTTATGACTCACTTAATACCATAATTGGGGGTGCTACAGTCTCTAATTGATCCTCAGTCTCTAACTCCTCATCACTCTCAGACTCACATGTCAAGGACACTGGCCAAGGATACCAATACATATCCGTCTCTTGCTCTTCAAAATCCATGGTCAGCTGAGCTGGACGTGGACTAGTCACAACAACTTCTTTGCGCTGTGAGCCATGGAAACATCTGAGAGAAGTAGGATCAAGCATATAGCAATAACAATAGCACTTATTCTTATATACTGCTTTACAGTGCTATACAAACCTCTCTAACCTCTATTTACGGAGTCAGCGTATTGCTCCTAACAATTTGGGTCCTCGTTTTACCTTTGTAACAACTAATAAATGAAAATGATTGTAACTTAGAGTCAGTGATGGGCTGCCAAAATTTTTACTGCCACACTGTGGGCATGGCTTATTTTGTGGGTGTGGCTTGCTGGCCATGTAACCAGGTGGGAGTGGCTTGACGACTTGTGACTGGGTGATGGATTAAATATCATGTGATTGAGTGGGAGTGGCTTACCTACCATGTAACTGGGTGGGAGTGGCTTAGTTCACATTTTTATCCATTTACAATGATTCGTAAAGCTTTCTAATCAAGAACTGTCTGTCTTCATATTAGCCAATTTATCCAGAATTACTGGTTTGTATGTATATATATGTGTGTGTATGTGTATATATATATATATATATATATATATATATATATATATATATATATATATATATATATATATGTCTTTTCCCTTTTAGAGACAAAGAAATAGAATTCCGTCTCCTTTCTCCCCCACGCCCCACCACAAAGTAGGTCTTCCAGCAGATGTCTTTCAGTGCATTTCCCTAGATATTGATGAGCGATTGGTGAACCATTTAGAGAATGGCAAAAGTCAATAGCAATGCACTCATTTTAACTGAAATAGAAATGAGATCATTACCATTGTGTCAGAAAGTGGCTTCTTAGTAATTAAAGCGTCAAGAAGAAATGCAGGAAAGAGAAATGTGAAAAGGGGATGGGGAGGTTGGGAAGAAGAAGCCAGAAAAATATATATAGCCAGCTCCAAAACCAGCCAGCTCCAAAACTACCGAGGACCTTTCATTTAGGGGTAGTGATTTCTGACAGTCTCAAAATGGGTGAGCAGTGTGGTCAGGCGGTAGGAAAAGCAAGTAGGATACTTGACTGCATAGCTAGAGGTATAACAAGCAGGAAGAGGGAGATTGTGATCCCGCTGTATAGAGCGCTGGTGAGACCACATTTAGAATACTTTGTTCAGTTCTGGAGACCTCACCTACAAAAAGATATTGACAAAATTGAATGGGTCCAAAGACAGGCTACAAGAATGGTGGAAGGTCTTAAGCATAAAACGTATCAGGAAAGACTTCATGAACTCAATCTGTATAGTCTGGAGGACAGAAGGAAAAGGGGGGACATGATCGAAACATTTAAATATGTCAAAGGGTTAAATAAGGTTCAGGAGGGAAGTGTTTTTAATAGGAAAGTGAACCCAAGAACAAGGGGACACAATCTGAAGTTAGTTGGGGGAAAGAGCAAAAGCAACATGAGAAAATATTATTTTACTGAAAGAGTAGTAGATCCTTGGAACAAACTTCCAGCAGACGTGGTTGGTAAATCCACAGTAACTGAATTTAAACATGCCTGGGATAAACATATATCCCTCCGAAGATAAAACATAAAAAATAGTATACGGGCAGACTAGATGGATCATGAGGTCTTTTTCTGCCGTCAGTCTTCTATGTTTCTATGTTTCTATTGTAACAATGGCTGCATACATACATACATACATACATACATACATACATACATACATACATACATATGTCACATGGTTTTTTTGCTGAATTTGAAAATTAAGGGAGACTAGGATAGATCTATTTCGGCCTTATTTTGGCCTCATCAGCTAGCCATACCCTCACTGGGACTTGTACCTGCAAACCTTTGCCTTGTAAGGCAGAGAATTAACCTCTAGGCTACAGTATCCAATCCCTTCATATATATATATATGCAGCCATTGTTACAATGAAAGGTCCTTGGTGCCATTCTCTAAATGGTTCACCAATCACTCATCAATATCTAGGGAAGTGCACTGAAAGACATCTCCTAGAAGACCTACTTTGTGGTGGGGCGTGGGGGAGAAAGGAGACCGAATTCTATTTCTTTGTCTCTAAAAGGGAAAAGACACATGGATCTCTCCCAGCCAAGTGCATTGACCGTGTTTGTGTTTCCCTTTGTCGTAAATTTCACTGTCTCTTTCTCGGTGTCTCTGCGTGGTACTTCTCCCCCTTACTAATCAAGTGTAGAATGGAATAGATGAGCAAACATGAAAATTGATATCAAGAAAACACTCTCTGGCAAAATATTTTGAAAGCACACGCTCTGCATTTGCATACATGCGAGAAATAGCAGAGTGTAGGTAGGAGCAGCTCACTTTAGTTTAGACAATGAATTCTTATTTTACCAGAATTCCCACTCAGTTTAATCTTCCTGCATAGGAAAATAGATGAAAACCCATCTATTGGGTTTGGATCCACACGTCATTTTCCTTCTTCGACTAAGAGGAAGAACCAAAATTAGCGGCGGCTAATTTTAATTTAAAAGGCACATTTTAAAACAGTTGTACCGTCACATTATTTATTTATTTGGCTTGCTTACTTCTCTGTTTGTTGCATTTAAAACCCAGAGGTCAACACGCTGCATATTCAGCTTGGCTGGCACAAACTGTGCAGGAATCTAATAGAAAGCAATATTGTTGAAAATGGATATCAATTGAAAACAGAGAGCAGTGTCAACTATTCCCCACTGAGAGCAGGCAACAATAAAACCAGCCAAGCATTACATAGTTGAGCCTGCCAAATGTCATTAGAGTGTAGGAGGGGAGGGGGCTGGGAAGTAACAGAAAACATGCTATGGTTGGGGAATGAAGGAATGGAAAGGAAGCTCACACTTTTAACATATTCTTCTCTTTCTTTCTCTCTCTCTCTCTCTCTCTCTCTCTCTCTCTCTCTCTCTTTCTCTCTCTCTCTCTCTCCGAGACTTAATGCAAGAAAAACTGGAAATGGGAATTAAAATTTGATATCTTAAAACTTTTTTCATCCTATAAGAGGAGTGTCTTTTTTATTATTTCAGACAAAATCATGTAACAATTTTTTTTTAAAAAAAACCCCAATAGTTATTTAAACTAAACGATGCTATTAGGCTTCCAACTTAATACAAACTAAGCATGCAAAACTGATTATACATTTTAGATTTTTTTTAAAAAAAAATTAAAACCCACATCATTTATATATTGTTGACGTTGATGAAATAGTGAATGTTGGCAGATCCATATAACCTCCCCCCCCCCAAAAAAAACCCCACTAATTATAATGGCACCCCATCACTCCTGAGGAGTGGGGGAGTATTTCGCCCCCTCTGCTGCTTTGGAATGAGTAAAATTCATTATTTAATCCAACCCCTGATTAACGAAAGAGTGATTTGCAGTTGAACGCAGCCAAATCTGGTGGCAAGTGTAGCACTGGAAGGGAGTGTATCATTTAACTCACAAATGATCAAATTATTGCTATCTAGGAAAGTAATTGGCAGGATGGAGAATGGGAAAAATATGGGTGCTCACAGACAATTGGCAATCTGCAATCAGATTCCCTGTGCCAAAGCTTTTGCTGATGCCCTCAACTTCTCCCATTGTCATTTTCACCGATGATTTGTAAATTGTCAAACAAAGGAAATTTGTCTTTCAGACAATGGGGTGGGGGGAAGAGAAGCGCAGATGAGACTGCTGCTCCGAACAGCCATGCAACAGCGCCATCTAGTGAAGACAGAGGTACATCACCGTGTTCATGACTGACAGAATGAAAAGTGGACCTCTAATACGGTGTTTCCCAACCTTGGCAACTTGAAGATATTTGAACTTCAACTCCAAGAATTCCCCAGCCAGCTGGCTGGGGAATTCTGGGAGTTGAAGTCCAAATATCTTCAAGTTGCCAAGGTTGGGAAAACTGCTCTAATAAACAATACACTGGAGGTTGTTATGATATTTGGTTGTCTCTCAATTTCCAACAAGCACATATAACTTTCTTACAGGTGGGCAGCCAGTTACATCGGTGGGCTGATTAAATTCTCTGTCATACTGTCCTTTCTACGATATATGCAAAAATCCTACAAGTTAACCATGGTTGTAACAGACCTAATCTATTGTTTGTTTATTTGTTTGTTGTTTGTTTTGTCACGTACATATTGGTGGTATGCAAAGATGTAATAATATTCATATACATGATACTAGAAAAAAAGAAACATTAGGACAGGGGATGACAGGCACACTGGTGCACTTATACACGCTCTTTACTGACCTCTTAGGAATTGGGAGAGGCAGCGATGGGCTACAAGCCGGAACATTAAACTGCGCTCGCCGCGGCGGCTCATAAATCCTTGCGGGACCAGCGCAATTTTGCTGTTGCACCTGTAGAAGTATCAAAATTGCACCCATGTTTCGACGAGATTTTACCTGCGGCTCCATACGCGATTTTGCTACCTGCAAAGGTACATCAGTAAAATCGCACTGGTCCTGCAAGAACTTAAGAGCCACAGCGGCAAGCGCAATTTAGCGTTCTGGCTCATAGCCCACCGCTGAGGAGAGGTTAATAGAATCAAGATCACAAGAAGTGTTAATACCACTTTATAATGCATTGGTAAGGCCATACTTGGAATACTGCATTCAGTTTTGGTTGCCATGATGCAAAAAGGATATTGAGACTCTAGAAACAGTGCAGAGAAGAGTGACAAAGATAATTAGGGGACTGGAGGCTAAAACATATGAAGAACGGTTGCAGGAACTGGGCATGGCTAGTTTAATGAAAAGAAGGATCAGGGAGACATGATAGCAGTATTCCAATATCTCAGGGGTTGCCACAAAGAAGGAGTCAACCTATTCTCCAAAGTATCTGAGGGTAGAACAAGGAGCAATGGGAACTAAACAAGGAGAGAAGCAACCTAAAACTAAGGAGAGATTTTCTGACAGTTAGAATTATTAATCAGTGGGACAGCTTGCCTCCAGAAGCTGTGAATACCCCAACACTGGAAGTTTTTAAGAAGAAAATTTGCTCAGACTAGAGAATTCTAAAAATCATCTACATCTGAATGAGAATTGGTTCCTTCTGACTAAATATTGTCTTTATTGATTGTCATCATTTCTTCAGAGTTTTGAAAGTTGCTCTAAATGAGCATAACGAGAACTGACCTTCAGTGTTTCCAGGCTATACTATCAGTTAAAAAAATATATAGGCAGTGGTGGCGAACCTATGGCACGGGTGCCAAAGATGGCACACGGAGCCATATCTGCTAGCACATGAGCCGTTACCCTAGTTCAGTTCCAACATGCATGTGTGCCTGCCAGCTGACTTTTGGCTCACACAGAGACTCTGGGAGGGCATTTTTGGCTTCCAGGGAGCCACCAGGAGGATGAGGGAGGGTGTTTTTACCCTTCCCTGGCTCCAGGGAAGCCTTTGGAGCCTGGGGAGGGCGAAAAACGAGCCTACTGGGCCCACCAGAATTTGGGAAACAGGCCATTTCCAGCCTCCAGAGGGCCTACAGAGGCATGGACACTTGTGCATGGACAATAGCCCACACACGCTCTTTTAGCACCTGGGGGGGGAAGGGTTTGCCATCCCTGGTATAGGGGCTACCATACTAGCATTAATAATAATAATAATAATAATAATTTATTAGATTTGTATGCCGCCCCTCTTAGCTACATTTAAATAAACAAATTATTAGTTTGTTTCAAGTGGAAAAATAAGATGCTCAGCATATAAAATATAGAGGTCTTCTACCATCAGACCGCAAATCCATTTTCTTCTGAAGGGCCAGATTTTTTTTTTCATTTTGATTAATTCCAGACATCTATATTATGAAAAAACAATATTGGTACCTTTTCTCAAGAACTTTCATCTGTCTGAAAACTGAGGTCCAGACAGAGCTTTTTTAAATATAGCCATTTTCCTGAGCAATTAGGAGAAAAGAAAGAGCCAGCGACATTCAGTTCTTACCACCTAGATTTCTTTGCATTTTTTTCTTCAAATAAGAAATTAAATAGTCACACCAGGAAAGAGTTAGCCATCCAAAAAGGCAGTCAGTGTGATACTTGAGCAGGTGGAAATGAAACAGAATGAAATGTAAAGAAGAATTAAGTTCTGTTTTAGCCCTCCTGTGCTTTTATTTAAACTAATTGTGCAATCGGTGAAACATAAAGTTGGTTTCAAAGCAATTGAGAATAAAAAGAAAATGGGAAAAATAATGACTAGCAATGGGTTGCACCCGGTTCAGCTGGGATTGGGGTTCTGGTAGCAGGAATTGAGATGTGCATGCATCTCCGCAACCCGACGTGTGTACCCATGTCCCCCTGTGAGATTTGGGTTATGCGCATGCACAGTAAGCAAAATCTCATCCCAGGATGCTCTCACATGTGAGATTTTGTTGATTTTCAGGGGGGGGGGTTGCTTCTGCACATGCACGAAGCAAAGAAATTGCCAAATTTCTGCATGGGAATAAAAAAATTTACAAAACATTTTACAAAAAGCTTCTTGGATGAGAAGCAAAACATTTTTAAAAGAAAAAAAATCAAGAACCAGTTATCTGGGGGGGAAACCACATATGGGACAATCATCATTTGGATGATTGAGAATCTCCATACACAAATGGACATTGAATGTATAGTGAATGCACATTTTTGGTATCACTTTCATTTTCTTAGCTAAAATTTGCTTCAAAGTTTGTAAACCTTAAGAGGTCAATCTGCTTTTATTTCTAGGCTATTTGTCATGTTGTTGTAGTTGTGGTTGATTTTTTTAAATTTTTTACTCCCATGCAGAAATGTATGCTTTACTCGCACCTAAGAGCATCCTCATGTGAGATTTCTTCACCCTTGGCCATTTTAAGACTTGTGGACATCAATTCCCAGAATTCTGGAAGTTTGGAGACCCCTGCTGTAAGGGACTCCATAGGAAGCTATTTATTACATTTATATGTCCATTACATTTCCCGGCTCTAACAGTCATGTTCAAACTAGGGAAAACCCCTGCCCTACCCTGAAATACTAAGAAATGGCCAGACTTGTGTTCTGTGGTAGAAACAAGTTAGGAAGAGAAAAATAGCTTGAAGCAAGACAGATAAATTAAAATTTTATTTTCTGAAGTCCATGTATTTGGAAATCGAGTAATTGATAGCCCACTTTAAACCAAGGCCTGCGTGAGAAGTGGTAACCATTATCACTCACTCAATGTAAAACCAAATTGTTATAAATAGAAAATAATTGCATTATTTAAGCCAAGGTGAGAGGTGGAAGGTCGGTGGGAGGCGGTGAGAGAAGCACGATACCATAAGCTTAATTTCTATATGCGCTACACTACACTTTGCTACTCTACTTTTTTCTTACATTCACACTTTCAATAACTTTTTTCAATAAAATGGCAGCGGCCGTGAAATTTTTCCGGGCTCGGGTTCATAAGTGGAATATGGTTCGTGAGTGTTGTGCTTGGCTCTTCACTAATAGCCCCCAGTGAGTTAGGAATGCAAATTCAAACACACAGGCACAGAAAAATGAGAATAGTTTATCCAAACAGTTTTGAGAGCACGCACTTTAAAAATAGACAAATTTTTCTCACCCAGATAACAGTCCTGGAATGCGGCCAATGGCAAAAACAAATGAGCAATTTAAGGCAGCTGTGAATCCTCACAGCCACCCCCTTCTATGAGTCCCAAGAGTTAGTTAACTGTGAAGTGTCCAAAAAGTCAATAGAAGTCCTAGAATAATCCAAACAGTAGAAATGGTCTTTCTCCAAACGGATAAACGCCCTCACGCACACTCTCCAACACCCATAATTTATCACCAAACACATTAACCTATTTTCCTCAGCAATAGGTGTTTTCCCTTATCTTCAACGATGCCTGCGCAGCTGGTCCCTTCTTGCCATGAGCCTGCGCACACGGGCATCTACCAGTGGATCCTCCTCCGAGTCTGACGTCTCATTAATGGGAGTATTAACTGATGGGCTGGCTGCACCCACCTCTCTGTCTGATTCCCCTCCCCCACTGTCTGCCCTTGGCAATGAATCTTCACTATCAGAATCTGTTGGCAATAACACACATCTCTGTGAACCCGAGAAGCAATGTCCAAATTCCCCATTGCAGAAGCTGGCCCAGAGCCAACCACAACAGTGAGAAGAGGCAAAAAAATCTTGAATACCCGGTTCGTACCTAGAAAAGTTCGTAAGTAAAGGCGTTCGTAGGTAGAGGTACCACTGTATTAAAATGTAAGCACAAAATTGTTTGGGCTTGAAAATATAAAGATTACTCAAAAAAATGGAGATTAGCTGATGTTGTTCTTATGATTAACATGTGCTCCAGTTTTGGAATGTCTGAATTTTAACATGTTGCAAAGGGTATCATTTTTTTTAATCAATCTGTTTAAAAACCAATAAGCTTATGCTTTTTCTTAATACCTCCACTCTTATAACAGTTTACTCTTTTTTGTTGTTCAGACTTCCAGCATTCTCAAACTAATTAGATTTTTTCTTTTCTTTTTGTAAGCAGAACACAATAAACCCTAGAATAAAAAAAACCCATAAATATATGGGAACAGCTGCTTACTATAAAATATATAAGAGCAAAAACCTACCCCCATCCACATTCCCCATCCACATTATTACACAATCTTCTGATTCCAAATCACATTTTCCCCCAGCACACACGATATTCAAAATTCCTTCTCTTTCTCTCTTTTTTTCTTTCCTTACTTTCCCTTCTTTCTTTTCTTTTTTTTTAATTTATTGTTTGTTTGTTTGTTTGTTTATTTATTTACTTATTATTCAGATTTGTATGCCGCCCCTCTCCGTAGACTCGGGGCGGCTAACAACAATAATAATACAATGTAAACAAATCTAATATTTAAGTTAATTTAAAAAAAAAACAATTTAAGAAACCAATCATACATACTGACATAACATGCATACATTTTATAAGCCTAGGGGGAAGGGAAAGTCTCAATTCCCCCAAGCCTGATGACAGAGGTGGGTTTTAAGGAGCTTACGGAAAGGCAAGGAGGGTGGGGGCAACTCTGATATCTGGGGGGAGTTGGTTCCAAAGGGTCGGGGCCGCCACAGAGAAGGCTCTCCCCCTGGGTCCCGCCAAACAACATTGTTTAGTTGACGGGATCCGGAGAAGGCCAACTCTGTGAGACCTAACTGGTCGCGGGGATTCGTGCAGCAGCAGGCCGTCCTGGAGATATTCTGGTCCAGTGCCATGAAGGGCTTTATAGGTCATAACCAACACTTTGAATTGTGACCGGAAACTGATCGGCAACCAATGCAGACTGCGGAGTGTTGGTGTAACATGGCCATATTTAGGAAAGCCCATGATAGCTCTCGCAGCTGCATTCTGCACGATCAGGGGGGGGGAAAGTAAGGGAATCAACAGGCCTAACCTATTTAGATTACATTAATGAGTACATCATTTCCGAAGCATTGCCTAGGTTTTAGCCACACTTCTCCCGTTGATGTAATAGGATTTGCATGGCTGAAAGTCTGTGCAGTGCTTTCAAAATATACCCTTAAGGCCTGACATGAATTCATAAAACCCTACAATTTCTGAGTTAATACCAAAAGATGATACTGGATGGGTTTAGATGCTCATTAGTTAGCACTTCACTAATTAAAACCCAGCTTACTGAGCATTTTATGTTTTTTGGGGAAAGGAGTGGGGGTTAGGCGCATGTATATATAAACTGAACTATTTATGGCCGAAGAATGGTTGGTGAGAGCAGGCAACTCTCATTTTCATAACATTTTTATTGCAAACCATGCATTAAGCCCAAGACAATGAGACTGGGGTTGCACACATTTCTTCCTGAACATTTCCAAGAAGTCATCATGTTGCTAATGGCAAGTTGCTTATTGATAGTGTGTGTAATATACCCATGGGGTTGTGCCTCCACACACACACCGCATGATTAGTGTCCATGTGATGAGCAGAGCCACAAAGCTGCATAGTTTGAGGAATATTAAGTATGAGCTGATGGTAGGGGAATGTCTTGTTTAATCAGCATGGCTAAGGACACAGGCTTCCTGAGATGAGTGAAAAGAAGAAGATTCATAAATCAATTGGATGGCAAGCTCTCCACAATTGCTTCCTTTCACCCTACAGGATTTGCAGATGGTTTCATTTCCATATGCAAAAACTTTCTGTCTTTCTTCCCTCCGAGGAAATCCTAATCAGAAATGTTAATGTCACGCATAAGCCTGCAGTCTCTCCTGAATGCACTGAATATAGTACAAGATACATCAAGTAAACAGATTCAAGATGCATATTAGAGGAAACTAATGTATCTTTTTGCATGTACAGCGATCCCTCGTCTTACAAACACCTTGTCATACAAACTTTTTGAGATACAAACCCGGGATTTAAGATATCTTTGCCTCTTCTTTCAAACTATTTTTGCCTTACAAGCCCACCACCGCCACTGGGATGCCCCATCTCCGGACTTCCATTGCCAGCGAAGCACCCATTTTTGCGCTGCTGGGATTCTCCTGAGCTCCCCTCCATGGGAAACCCCACCTCCGGACTTCCGTGTTTTTGTGATGCTGCAGGGGAATCCCAGCAGTGCAAAAACAGGTGCTTCGCTGTCAACGGAAGTCCGGAGGTGGGGTTTCCCAGCAAGGGGAGCCTCAGTGAAATCGCAGCATTGCAAAAACACAGAGGTCCGTAGGTGGGATTTCGAGGACTTTGGTGTTTTTGCAATGTTGCAATTTCACTGATGCTCCCTTAGCTGGGAAACCCCACCTCCGGACTTCCGTTGCCAGCAAAGCGGTCATTTTTGCGGCATCGCAAAAACACAGAAGTCGGGAGGTGGGGTTTCCCAGCTAAGGGAGCATCAGGGAAATCCCAGCAGCACAAAAACGGGTGCTTCGCCTGGCAAAAGGGGTGAATTTTGGGCTTGCATGCATTAATCGCTTTTCCATTGATTCCTATGGGAAACATTGTTTCGTCTTACAAACTTTTCACCTTTAGAACCTCGTCCCGGAACCAATTAAGTTTGTAAGACAAGCTATCACTGTATATGAAAAAGCTGCCATGCTTCAAACATGCTAACTTACTGAGGAGATCCGGGAACACTTCAGACATCCAATATTTTAGAAATAAGCAAACATCCAAATGCAGAATGTAGAAATATGGATACATACCTAACCTAAAATTAGATCTGAAACCGTACATTGCAGCAATCTTGCTGAAGCTAAATACAGTACAGTGTTCCCTCGATTTTCGCAGGTTCGAACTTCGTGGAAAGTCTATACTACGGTTTTTCAAAAATATTAATTAAAAAATACTTTGCGGGGTTTTTCCCTATACTACGGTTTTGCCCACCCGATGACATTATATGTCATTGCCAAACTCGTCTGCCTTTAATAAATATTTTTTTAATAAACTTTAATAAATAAACATGGTGAGTAATAATCTGAATGGTTGCTAAGGGAATGGAAAATTGCAATTTAGGGGTTTAAAGTGTTAAGGGAAGGCTTGTGATACTGTTCATAGCCAAAAATATTGTATTTAATTCCGCATCTCTACTTCGCGGAAATTCAACTTTCGCGGGCGGTCTTGGAACGCATCCCCTGCGAAAAGCGAGGGAACACTGTATATTGGGCTAGATCTATTCACTACAGAGTCCTGGGAAACTCATGTCTGTTGACAGAATATGTTAAGCAACTACACTGCTCAAAAAAATAAAGGGAACTCTTTAAAAACAGAATATAACTTCAAATAAATCAAACTTCTGTGAAATCAAACTGTCCACTTAGGAAGCAACACTGATTGACAATCAATTTCACATACCGTTGTGCAAATGGAATAGTTGTGCAAGTGAAGTGTTCAATGAGAATATTTCATTCATTCAGATCTAGGATGTGTTATTTGAGGGTTCCCTTTATTATTATTTTTTCAGCAGTATATTTTATGTAGAGAACCAACAACAGCATTATGGGGTTTACTATATCTTCTGACAAAATATGTTAAACAACTATTTAATGCAGAGAACCAAGAACAGCATTATGGGGTTTATTATATCTGTAAATAGAAAGGCACCTTACTGCACATTAAAAACAGGTGGAGGTTCAATTGTATTATTAGGGCCATCAGTCTTGATTTTTTCTTTTAATCTCTTCCTGCTCTCAGTCTGTTTTGAATTAAGCAAAAGTGCCAATGGTGCAGCAGTGAGTTTCTGTAAGAACTGATTATTAGACTGTTCCTCTTACATTTTGTGAATGAATAGGAAACAGCAATCCTGAGTTTTGAATTGAGTCTGAATAAACCAACTGAATGTGAAACTGTAAAGAACAGCAAATTCCTTGGTTCAGGAATCTAAACAAACCCAACATATCTAAGTAAAAGTGTATAATCAGAATCCTTTGGAAGTCCAAGGGATTGTCATCAGTCTGTGTCAGAATAAAAACAGGAAAACCCAGTGCACAACAACAGGGGTTTTCAAACTCAGCCGTTTTAAGACCAAAAGTCTTAAAAGTAAAGGTGGCTGGGGAATTCAGGGAGTTGAAGTCCACAAGTCTTAAAGTGGCTGAATTTGGAGACAGACCCCTGTACAAGAAGCTCTTTATAACTTGGTGCTTGTATCCTACGATTTATAATGTTGATTGTTTATTTGTACCCTATGACAATCATTGTGTTGTACCTCATGATTCTTGACAAATGTATCTTTTCTTTTATGTACACTGAGAGCAAAGATACATTCCCACTTGGCCAATAAAGAATTCTATTCCATTCCCTAGATTTAAAACTACAAGTTTAATAAAAAGTTTGGGCTATTAAAAGTTATGTAAAGAATGTAAACATATTTATCTTTGAATTGGTCCCTTTCCAGCACTTTTCCACATTGGAAAACAGGCAGACTTTGGTGTTCAACATTAGAGAAGCAGCACAGAATAGAATAGAATAGAATTCTTCGTTGGCCAAGTGTGATTGCACACGCAAGGACTTTGTCTTTGGTACATATGCTCTCAGTGTACGTAAAAGAAAAGATACATTAGTCAAGAATCATGAGGTACAACACTTAATGATTGTCATAGGGGTCAGATAAGCAATGAAGAAACAAGGATACAAGCAACAAGTTACAGTCATACAGTCATAAGTGGGAGGATATTGAGATTTCAAAGAACTATCATTTAGCAGCAGAGAGATGTAAAAAAATGGGAACAATTGTGCAATGATTTATTGGTGTGTTTAAACTCTGCATTCTCCTATGTCTTTTCCATGTATTTGTAAAACATTGCAAAATGCTAATGATTAGTGATGGGCGAACCCAATAGTGTTCGGGTTCAGCAAGTTCGGACAAACTTTACGCAAAATTTGGCTGAACCCGAACCGAACCTGAACTCGAACCCGAATGGGGAATCCCTCCCATGAAGAGATTCCGGAGGTGGAGCTTTGACGTCACTGGCAGGTTACTAAGGACGCCAAGGTGATCACTTCCTGGATTCCATGGAATCCAGGAAGTGATCACCTTGGCGTCCTTAGCAACCTGCCGGTGGTGTCAAAGCTCCGAACGCCGAACACGACCCCAAACTTTGCCCGAAGTTTCAAAAAATTTCGGGTTCGTGTTCAGCATATCGGACACCGCAAAATTCGGTACAGACACGAATTGTGTGGGTTCGGTTCGCCCATCACTACTAATGATCCTTAAATTAAAAAGCTAAAGTTTGCCCTGACCAATTGTGTCTGACTTTAGGGGTAGAATCTGACTCTAGCTCATCTCTGTTTCTCACCCAAAGGAGCCAGCATTGTCCTAAAACATTTCCATAGTCATGTGGCTGGCTTGACTATATGCCAAGCTTGCACAGAACATTTTTACTTTCCCACCAAAATGGTACCTATTTATGTACTTGCATTTACAGGCTTTCAAACTGCTGGGTTGGCAGGAGCTGAGATAAGCATGGGAGCTTACCATGTATGGCTTTTACTTTTACTTACCAGCTTACTTTTGCCAGAACCATCCTAGAATACAGCTCATCTGTCTGGAACCCATACCACACCCTTGAAAACGTCCAAAAATATTTCACCAGAAGAGCTCTTCACTCCTCCACTCGAAACAGAATACCCTACAAAAATAGACTAACAATCCTGGGTCTAGAAAGCTTAGAACTACGACGCCTAGAACACGATTTAACTATTGCCCAGAAGATCATATGCTGCAACGTCCTACCTGTCAATGACTACTTCAGCTTCAACCGCAACAACACAAGAGCACACAACAGATTCAAACTTAATATTAACCGCTACAAAATTGACTGTAAAAAATATGACTTTAACAATCGAGTTGTCGAAGCGTGGAACTCATTACCAGACTCAATAGTGTCAACCCCTAACCCCCAACATTTCTCCCTTAGACTCTCCACAATTGACCTCTCCAGGTTCCTAAGAGGTCAGTAAGGGGCGTACATAAGTGCACTAGTGTGCCTTTCGTCCCCTGTCCAATTGTCTTTCCTTTATCTCATATATCATATATATTTTCTTCCTTTCATATATCTTCTCCTCTATTATATATTTTTCTTTATATATATTACCTCATGTCTATTCTCTTCTATATGTATTGTGTATTGGACAAAATAAATAAATAAAAATAAATAAATAAATGTCATGCAGTCTTTAGGTCTCAAACTTCCAACCTTCCCTTTTAAAAAAACAACTAGATAAACACTGTGATCAAGAAATTCTCTTGGCTTAAAGTCAGATTATTAAAACACTAGTTGGTGACTCTGTGCTGCCTGGGTATTTTTTTCATCCTAATCACCCCACCTCAGGCACATGTGCACACTATCCCTCTGATGGTCATTTTGAAAAATCCTTTCTTAATGAGCACCTAGAAGCCAAGAAGAACATATGTAGCTAATTTCAAGTTTATAGGCTTTACGGTTCTGGAGATTTCGTGATTATATACATAGATTAGGATCGCTGAATGATATTGGACATTATTGTTGTCAATTGCTACACGTGGCTGGAACGTTTAAGCTAAACAAGTTTATTTTCAAGAGTAAGGTGGGGGGAGAAATATCTTTCTTTTTATTTTTTAAATAACTGTGATCTTTATGTAATTAACATGGATTGTGCGTGTAGGGCTTGAAGAGGTGTATATGCTTTTCAGTGAAACATATGGACATCAAAAATATCAGTGTTCCACTGAGAACAGTAGTCTAAATGATATCTCCTGGACCAAGGCCAAGCTTAGATCTTTATTAAATGTTAATGACATCCACCTGACGAACAGGAGAACCTAGAGAAAACAAGATGTTATTTTCCAAAATTCATTACTAGTATCACTGTTTTGCTACTATAACTGTGCAATAGTATAGCAAGTTAAAAAAAGCTATTAATCATCTCGCTGCTGCTGGCCTGGAATATTATTCTGGATATTTAAAAAGAATATTAACAATCCAAAGGAAATAATTAAGTTCTATACAGTTTATCTAATTCACTTATGATGAAGCACTTAGATAGTTTTCATTATCTGCATTTAAAATAAGCATGGGTGGGAGAAAGTAATCTATGCCCCGATCTTGTAGTATTGATATAGATCAGTGGTTTTCAACCTTAGCCACTTTAAGTCTGCGGAGAGGGGCGGCATACAAATCTAAAAAATAAATAAATAAATAAATAAATAAATAAAGAAAGAAAGAAAGAAAGAAAGAAAGAAAGAAAGAAAGAAAGAAAGAAAGATATGTGGATTTCAAACCCCAACATGCCAACTGGGGAATTCTGGATGTTGTTCACATCATAATGTTGGTCAAGGTTGAGAAACACTGATTTAGACATAATATACTATAATATAAATATTGGATGGATGTTTATATGTATACCTTTTGCATTGGTGCAGTGGTTAGAGTGCAGTACTGCAAGCTACTTCTGCTGATCATCAGCTGTCAATAGTTTGGCAGATCGAATCTCAGCAGGCTCAAGGTTGACTCAGCCATCCATCCTTCCAAGACCAGAAAAACGAGGACCCAGAATTTTAGGGACAATATGCTTACTCTCCATAAACTACTTAGAGAGGGCTGTAAAGCACTGCTAATCATTCATCTGCAACAAGATACATATAAACAAATGTTTCCAACTCACTTGACAGTGAGATAGACATTGTATACATTAACTAAAACACAGAAATAATATAAAAGATGTACAGTTTCTTGCCTGGAAAAGCAGAGAGTTTCAGATTTGTGAGCTCTATGTCTGTTAATGAACTACATCTATTGCTGAATAAATAGTAAGCTTTGCTATTTAAAGCCTAAATCAGCTTATTACTTGTTTTGTAAGCCTGGCTTGCCTTAAAAATGGATAAGGGGGTTCATTTTTGAAGAAGAGAACTGAGCTGCCTAAGAAACTTGCTCTTCCCTGGTTTAGAGAACTCCAACATCTGTTTTAACATCTGTTAAAAAGAAATAGACTGCCAGACACATGATGGAAAGATCTGAAAAACTGTAGGATTCACAATCTTTCCATTCTCAACTGCAGACCAACAAGCAGAAGTAATAAACAAACCTACAAAATGGCTCCAAGTCAAACTTTGGTCAAACTTTGTCCATCTTCCCAATGCTATAGGTAATATCATGCTGACTGGCTATGTGTGTGTCTGTCTGCCCGTGTGTCTATCCAAGTATCCGTTTGATTTTTATCCTGCCTTTATTAGTTCATAGGTAAGTCAAGGTGGCAATTAAGTTACAGTATAATTCTTTTCTCATCTAAATAAGAAGCTGCCCATGCAAATTATTATAATTCAGGCTTTCTGCTGTTCTCTTCAAGAAAACACCCTGATGTTCTGTTCCCAGGTAACCCTGACCCGGACCGAAAACTCTTCATTTGAAGTGCTTATATTTGGTCTTTTTGAAAGCTTTTTTAACTTTGAAACAAGTTTGAACATTTCTGCACACATTGAAATGAAAATTGAAATGAAAAAATTAATGCTTATTGGTTTATTTTTGTGAATTTCTTTTCAATGTATGCATAGTTTTGCTTGCAAAATGTGTTCTATTTTACTAAACCTGGTGTAGGATTGGTAGCTTGAACATTTCTGAACATAATGATGTGAAAATTCACAAAAACGGGGAGGGTCTGCCTTTTAGAATCAAAATAAAGCAATATGCATAATTTTTTCAGTTCAATTTTCATATAATTGTGTGCAGAAATGTTCAGACTACTTTCCAAGTGAAAAAAGTTTTCAAATTGACCAAACATAAGCACTTCAAATGAAGAGTTTTCGGTCCAGGTCAGGATGACCCGGGAACAGAACAGGTGTTACTTTTTTTTTCAGCAAGAAAGAAACCCCCCACCCCCCCAAAAAAAATTCTTATAGAGAGAACCCCTGAAATGATGAAAAGTCATGAAATTTCAATTTTCAAATATGCAGGGAAAATTTTTTACAGGGTCTCAAACTTTGATTTCGGGTCTCACAGACCCGAACAGAACAGCAGGGTTAAAGTCTCCAGGAACTCTTCATAAGGGGTAAGAAATGACTTGCTTATCATACATGAATGTCATGGAGGATGGCTACAAAACCTTTGATTCCTTATTATATCTTCGATTAGGTTCCTGCCCAACATCTGGGGGAATATTTAGATAATGAATTAAAGGGATAAAATGGCAGGAGCGAGCACCCAGTGGACTGTATTTAAAAAGGCCATCTTAAAAGCCACTGGACTGTATGTAAGACAAATAACTAAAGGTAAAAGGAAGAAGAAACCGCTATGGTTTAGCAATGATGTAAGGGCTACAGTAGTCCCTCACCTATCGCTGGTGTTACGTTCCAGACCTGGCCGCGATAGGTGAAATCCGCGATGGGGAATTTATCGACTGATAGTACTTATTTAAGTATTTACATTGTAATTGTTTGGTAAGTTTTCATTGTTTTAAGTGTTTATAAACCCTTCCCACACAGTATTTATTTTAGATACAGTATTAAAAAACAGTATTTACAATTTTATATATATATATATATATATATATATATATATATATATATATATATATATGTTAAATGTTTATAGCTGTATATAGTTTGTCGGCTATAAATATATTACTGCCTTGCAGTGGCCCTAGGTTGGGCCTATAGGCAAAAAAAAAAAAAAAAAAGGAGCTGTGACGTTCCTTAAAAATATACCAGGGTTATCCGACATAAGAAAAAACATATATATATATATATATATATATATATATATATATATATATATATATATATATATTAAACCTGCCGATCGAGTTCGGCAGGCTGTTTAAATCTGCCGATCGACTTCCTCAGAAACCCGCGATGAAGTGAAGCCGCAGTAGATGAAGCGTGGTATAGCGAGGGACTACTGTATAGTCAATGAAAAAAAGGCTGCCTATAGGAGGTATAAAGAGTCTGGAAGTATAGCTGATAGGGAGGTGTATAAAATGAGACAGAAGGAGGCAAAACAGATAATATATGCTGCTAAAGCCTCAAAAGAGAAAGAAATTGCCAAATCTGTAAAGAAGGTGGATAAAACCTTCTTCAGATATATTAGTGATAAGAAGAAGAAAAACTGCGGCATCACGAAGCTTAGTACCGGGAATAATACATGCATTAATGGGAATAAGGAGATCGCTGACCATTTCAATAGCTACTTCTGTTCAGTTTTCTCAAAAGACACCTTACAAAATAATACTATAGAGGGCTATAGCATTGCTTCCAGCTGTACGGATTCAGCTCCAGTGATCTTAGAAGCCGATGTCTTAGAAGAACTTGAACTAAGGCAATGGGTCCAGATGGCATCCACCCCAGAGTTCTTAAAGAACTCAGATCTGTCATTGCTACCCCCCTGACTGATTTGTTTAACCAATCCTTGTTAACAGGAGAAGTTCCTGAGGATTGGAGAATGGCCAGTGTTGTGCCTATCCACAAGAAGGGCAGTAGAGAAGAAGCTGGTAACTACAGGCCAGTTAGCTTGACATCAGTGGTAGTTAAAATGATGGAGACTCTACTCAAAAAGAGGATAAATCAGCACCTAAAAAACAATAACTTATTGGACCCAAATCAGCATGGCTTTACTGAAGGCAAATCATGTCAGACTAATCTCATTGATTTCTTTGACTATGTAACAAAGGTGTTGGATGAAGGTGATGCCGTGGATATTGCCTACCTGGACTTCAGCAAAGCCTTTGATACGGTTCCACATAAAGAGCTGATAGATAAATTAGTGAAGATTGGACTTAATCCCTAGATAGTTCAATGGATTTGTAGCTGGCTTAAGCGTAGACATCAGAGAGTTATTGTTAACGGCAAGTATTCTGAGCAGAGTCAGGTTACAAGCGGTGTGCCACAAGGGTCTGTTCTGGGTCCTATTCTTTTTAATATGTTTGTGAGTGACATAGGGGAAGGTTTGGTAGGGAAGGTTTGCCTATTTGCCGATGACTCTAAAGTGTGCAATAGGGTTGATATTCCTGGAGGCGTCTGTAATATGGTAAATGATTTAGCTTTACTAGATAAATGGTCAAAGCAATGGAAACTGCAGTTTAATGTTTCCAAATGTAAATTAATGCACTTGGGGAAAAGGAATCCTCACTCTGAGTATTGTATTGGCAGTTCTGTGTTAGCAAATACTTCAGAAGAAAAGGATTTAGGGGTAGTGATTTCTGACAGTCTCAAAATGGGTGAACAGTGCAGTCAGGCGGTAGGGAAAGCAAGTAGGATGCTTGGCTGCATAGCTAGAGGTATAACAAGCAGGAAGAGGGAGATTATGATCCCGCTATATAGAATGCTGGTGAGACCACATTTGGAATACAGTGATCTCTCGGTTAGCGCGGGGGTTACGTTCCAAGACCTCCCGCGCTAACCGATTTCCGCGTTATACTGGATGCGGAAGTAAAAACCACCATCTGCGCATGTGCGCCATTTTTTTTGATGGCCGCACATGCGCAGATGGTGGAGTTTGCGTGTGGGCGGCGGGGAAGACCAAGGGAAAGTTCCTTCAGCCGCCCAACAGCTGATCTGCTCCGCAGCGCGGAAGCAGCGAGGAGCCGAAGATGGGGTAAAGGCAAAGGGGAAACCCCATCTTCGGCTCCTCGCTGCTGCCGCGCTGCGGAGCGGATCAGGTGTTGGGCGGCTGAAGGAACCTTCCCTTGGTCTTCCCGCCGCCCAGGCAAAGGGGAATCCCCAAGATCGCTTGCCGCTTGCCGCTTTGCAGCTTGGAGTCTTGCTTCGCCTCCTTCGCTGCAATAGGCAAGCGGCAAGCGATCTTGAGAAAGAGAGAGAAAGGAGGGCGACTTGCCAGTCCACGCCCCCCTGGATGAACAGCCTCGCATGGCCCCAGCGCCGGGCTCCGCTGTTGCCTCCGCCCCCATTCGGCTCTGCAGCTGAGAGGCCTTCCCGGCAGAGCCCTCCCCAACAGCTCCCGCCGCCAGCGGAAAAAGGAAAAGAAAAAAAAATCCCCAAAAGAGGCAGGCACAAAGCGGGGGCACAAGGGGAGCTGCCCGGCAGAGGTTGCTTTTTTTCTTCTCGTGGGCAAGTGGAGGGGGGGAGAGAGAAGGGAGGAAGAGAGTGTGAGAGAGGAAGAAAGAGAGAGAGAAATGATAGGAAAAAGGGGAGAAAAAAGAGTAATGAGAAAATGATTGAAGCATAGTGACAGGAAAGAAAGAGAAAGAGACAGAGAAGTGACTCTTGGTGATGACGTATGACGTCATCGGGTGGGAAAAACCGTGGTATAGCAAAAAAAACGCGGACTTATTTTTTAATTAATATTTTTTGAAAAACCGCGTTGCAGCGTTTCGCGCTAATCGAGAACGCGCAAATCGAGGGATCACTGTACTGTGTTCAGTTCTGGAGACCTCACCTACAAAAAGATATTGACAAAATTGAACGGGTCCAAAGACGGGCTACAAGAATGGTGGAAGGTCTTAAGCATAAAACGTATCAGGAAAGACTTAATGAACTCAATCTGTATAGTCTGGAGGACAGAAGGAAAAGGGGGACATGATCGAAACATTTAAATATATTAAAGGGTTAAATAAGGTCCAGGAGGGAAGTGTTTTTAATAGGAAAGTGAACACAAGAACAAGGGGACACAATCTGAAGTTAGTTGGGGGAAAGATCAAAAGCAACATGAGAAAATATTATTTTACTGAAAGAGTAGTAGATCCTTGGAACAAACTTCCAGCAGACGTGGTAGATAAATCCACAGTAATTGAATTTAAACATGCCTGGGATAAACATATATCCATCCTAAGATAAAATACAGAAAATAGTATAAGGGCAGACTAGATGGACCAGGAGGTCTTTTTCTGCCGTCAGACTTCTATGTTTCTATGTTTCTATCAGGAGCATAATACGGAAGCTGCAAAATGTGTTTTGAGAAACCATAAAATGATCGACCCTGATTCCCTTATTGAGAACATTATCCCATAATGTGTAATTGTAACTGTATTTTCTACTTTGGAGGCCACTCCCAAATGGAATAATGTACTTTCTGTTACAGGCGAGATAAATTAAGCTTGTGGTTTCCAATATATTAACATTATTTTTGTCATTATTATTGTCATCTTCCATAAGGTTTATTCCTAAATCAATTTGTAGTACTGCCATTTTCCATCTCATTTTGCAAATGAGGGATGAAATACCAGTGAAGTGCTGTTTCCATGAGGTCCAAAACACACCTTCCTAATCATTTGTGCCCTATACCAAGATCCAAATCATTTTAAAACCCCACAAAGTTTATATTTCACTCCAGATATTTCTCAACATGGAAAAAGTGAAAGGAAGAGCAGAGATCACACTCATTTTCAAGTGCTGCAATAATGGATTATTATAAATAAATCAGAGGACTGTTATAGGATGGTCAGAAATCGTTCCATTAGAATCAAATTTTCATCATAAAAGCTAACAAAGCAACAAGGTTTCTCTCTAACTGTACACTGAGCAGAAAAACATTAAGCCAGAAAGTCCTTTGTTGACCAGTTCCATTTCAACATTTTCCCAGATAACCTTATTAAATAAAGATTAAAGTTTTCTGGTATAGTGGTACCTTGACCTAAGAAAGCCTCTACTTACCAACTTTTCTAGATAAGAACCGGGTGTTCGAGATTTTTTTGCTTCTTCTCAAGAATCATTTTCCACTTACAAACTCGAGCTTTCTAAAACTGTAACCAGAAAAAGCAGGGAGAAGCCTCTGTGGGGCCTCTCTAGGAATCTCCTGGGAGGAAACAGGGCCGGAAAAAGCGGGGAGACAGACAATTTTCTCACGTTGCTTTCCCCAACTAACCTCAAATTGTGTCCCCTTGTTCTTGTGCTCACTTTCCTATTAGAAACCACTTCCCTCTTGAACCTTATTTAAACATTTGACATATTTAAATGTTTTGATCATGTCCCCCCTTTCTGTTCTGTCCTCCAGACTATATAGATTGAATTCATTAAGACTTACCTGATAAGTTTTACGCTTAAGAAACATAGAAACATAGAAGACTGATGGCAGAAAAAGACCTCATGGTCCATCTAGTCTGCCCTTATACTATTTCCTGTATTTTATCTTGCAATGGATATATGTTTATCCCAGGCATGTTTAAATTCAGTTACTGTGGATTTACCAACCATGTCTGCTGGAAGTTTGTTCCAAGGATCTACTACTCTTTCAGTGAAATAATATTTCCTCACGTTGCTTTTGATCTTTCCCCCAACTAACTTCAGATTGTGTCCCCTAGTTCTTGTGTTCACTTTCCTATTAAAAACACTTCCCTCCTGAACCTTATTTAACCCTTTAACATATTTAAATGTTTCGATCATGTCCCCCCTTTTCCTTCTGTCCCCCAGACTATACAGATTGAGTTCATTAAGTCTTTCCTGATACGTTTTATGCTTAAGACCTTCCACCATTTTTGTAGCCCGTCTTTGGACCCGTTCAATTTTGTCAATATCTTTTTGTAGGTGAAGTCTCCAGAACCGAACACAGTATTCCAAATGTGGTCTCACCAGCGCTCTATATAAGGGGATCACAATCTCCCTCTTCCTGCTTGTTATAACTCTAGCTATGCAGCCAAGCATCCTACTTGCTTTTCCTACTGCCCGACCACACTGCTCACCCATTTTGAGACTTAAGACCTTCCACTGTTTTTGTAGCGCGTCTTTGGACCCGTTCAATTTTATCACTATCTTTCATGGGCTGATTTTGCTGGAAGCAATTTTTAAATAAATATGATTATGGCATTCAGTGTGTGGGACAGGGGTGGAGGATTATAATTACCCATTTTATAACTGGACTTTAAAAGTGAGGGACTTTGCTGGAAAATCATGCTTTGGACAAAGAGTTGCTTGCAACTGAACTATATGATGAGCAGGAAGGAAGCAGCCCTCCTAGCAACCCAATGGTTATTGATTAATGTATAGAGTGCCACATAGCCTTCTCCATGGTGCAAGCATTCATCACTTGCTCAAATGAATAAATGAACACTCTTATTAAGCTTATTAAGTCCTTGTACTGCAATGCAGCCTCAATTAAAGGGTCGGATTCAGCCCAATTGGGTTGACAGAAAGAGATGGCTCAGCTCCCACTGTTGTCTTAGATCAGGACATGTGTCACTCATTGAGCAATGAACTTCCCCAGGCTGGCTGTCCTCATTTCTTCATGGTGGGAGGCATGTTATGCTTTCAGAAGAATTTATTTTCGCCTGCCTTCCCTACTAGCCTGGCCTTGACAGGTCTGCCCTGTTTGTGGCATTTAGCATATGGCTAACTGTGGGTCCATTCCATAGCTTAAAACTATTAGTCAAGACAGAGTATTTCAACTGAGCTGGGGGCATTTCTGTATCCTGCCTCAGCCATCAGTTTATAACTATTTGTACATACAGTGTTTGAGAAATAATTAGAATCTTTCATACATATGCTTAAAGATCCTGATGGGATCATCTTGGTTAATACCTTTCACAATTTTATTTGCTTTATATTAAGTAATACAGTGTTCCCTTGATTTTCGCGGGTTCGAACTTCACGGATAGCCTATACCACGGGTTTTCAAAAAATATTAATTAAAAAATACTTTGCGGTTTTTTTCCTATACCATGGTTTTTCCCACCCGATGATGTCATATGTCATCACCAAACTAATAATTTTTGCAAATAAATGCAAAAAAAAATGTTAATAAATAATTATGTTTATAAATATAAGGATCACTAAGTGCCTTATGCAATGTTGAGTACCAGTAATAATGGTGAATAAATGGTTGTTAAGGGAATGGGAGATGGTAATTTAGGGGTTTAAAGTGTTAAGGGATGGCTTGTGATACTGTCCATAGCCAAAAATGGTGTATTTATTTCCGCATCTCTACTTTGCGGAAATTCGACTTTCGCGGGCGGTCTCGGAACGCATTCCCCGCGGAAAGCGAGGGAACACTATAATACATAATCCACTATACTTTTTTTATTGTCACCAAATAGGGCATGCCAAAATGCAACCAGCAGATTATAAGTGTGGAGTTGTGTGGGCAAAACAGGATGGGCAATTTTGACAGTAGATTAGGTTACTAGAGTTGGTAGGGCCTTGTACGTACTATTTATTGTTGTAAGTCGCCCTGAGTCCCATTGGACGGCACAGAATAAATTAAAAATTAAATTAAATTAAATTAAATTAAATTAAATTAAATTAAATTAAATTAAATTAAATTAAATTAAATTAAATTAAATTAAATTAAATTAAATTAAATTAAATTAAATTAAATTAAATTAAATTAAATTAAATTAAATTAAATTAAATTAAATTAAATTAAATTAAATTAAATTAAATTAAATTAAATTAAATTAAATTAAATTAAATTAAATTAAATTAAATTAAATTAAATTAAATTAAATTAAATTAAATTAAATTAAATTAAATTAAATTAAATTATTAAATTAAATTAAATTAAATTATTAAATTAAATTAAATTAAATTTAGTCCAGGAGTTCCTACACCATTTTAGACAAATAGCAGTCCAATCTCCTCTTGAAAATCTCAAGTATTAGAGCTCCCACAACCTCCGCAGGCAAGTTGTTCCACTGGTTGATCGCTCTCACTGTCAGAAGGTTTCTCCTTATTTCCAGGTTAAATCTCCCCTTGGTCAGTTTCCATCCATTATTCCTTGTCTGACTCCCTCCTCAATGTGGCACACTTCAAGCATTGGAACACTGCTATCATGTCATCCCTGGTCCTTCTGACCGCCAGACTGTCCATGCCCAGTTCCTGCAACCACTCTTCAAATGTTATAGTCTCCAGTCCCCTAATAATCCTGGTTGCTCTCCTCTGCACTTTCTCCAGAGTTTCAATGTCCTTTTTGTAGTGTGGTGACCAGTAATTGGCAGGCAATTTTTTTCCTGCCCCACTTTGGATGTGGCTTATTTTGTGGGTGTGGCTTGATGGTCACGTGACTGGGTAGGAGTGGCTTACCGGCCATGTGACCAGGTGGAAGTACCTTGAACGATCATCATCGTTCAAGTGAACTGTTAAGTCCTCGACTTACAACCTCACCAGTGTCACTCGCTGGGGTGACAATTTGCTTCGCGTTTCCCGCGCTCTCCTTCCTGGCTAGGTAGCTAGGCGAACAGGTGCCAATCAACTGTTGATAAAAGAAGGAGGAGGAAAAGGGCCCCCTGCAACACCTGTTGATGCTGGTCTCCCTACCGCTTTCTGAGGAGGAGGAGGATGGAAATGGGTATGGTCAGCTAAAGCTGGGCACACAGCTTCCTTTCCACCAGTGGAACTGTGTTCCACCCCATCCTGCCTTCTGCCCACCCCTGGTGGTGACCAAAACTGGATGCAGTACTCTAGATGTGGTCTAACTAAAGCTTTGTAGAGTGGTATTAATACCTTCCTAGTCCTAGATTGTCTTCCTCTAGTTATGCAATTTAGAATTAGCTTTTTTGGCTGCCACTGTACTCTGCTGGCTCATGTTTATCTAGTTGTCTGCTAAGACTCCAAGGGCTGCATACTTTGGTATCAGAAAGCCACAAAGTGAGTGTCAAGGGCCACAATGGAATGTCAAGGGCCACATACAGCACTGGGGTCAGATGCCCAAACAAATGCCTATCTCAGGCCTAAAAAGAGTGCATTCTGTTCTATATACTTTCATTATTTCATTTAAACTTTACATTCCCAGTTATCCATTGCAGTTTGGAGAGGTTTGGAGCAAATGTCATAAAAGCATTCCACTCAAACGCATTGCAAGTGAGTAACTCCCAATGTCTCTGTCCTTTTCTCTCTTTCAATATCACCCATCCCTCTGGTTTAGTCCTGGGGCGGGGAAGGGAAGAGTACAGCTTCATGAACCCTTTTGACTAATGTGGTCAATAAATGTTACCACAAAAAAATTGTGCTATTCGATAAAAAAAGTGAAAAGAAAATATATGTCTAGAAGATATAATGGTCTTAAATCTGCATGCATATTGCACAGGAAAACAATTTCAGAGGCACAGAGGAGACAACAAGTCTATATAATGTGAAATACTAAGTTACTATTCTTTCTACCTCTTCAATAATACTTTCTTTTATTTATTTATTGGGTTAGGAGTGAAAGTAGAGTGGCACCTCTACCTAAGAACGCCTCTACTTACAAACTTTTCTAGATAAGAACTGGGTGTTCAAGATTTTTTTGCCTCTTCTCAAGAACCATTTTCCACTTACAAACCAGAGCCTCCGAAACTGTAACCAGAAAAAGCAGGAAGAAGCCTCCGTGGGGCCTCTCTAGGAATCTCCTGGGAGGAAACAGGGCCGGAAAAAGCGGGGAGAAACCTCTGTGGGACCTCTCTAGGAATCGCCTGGGAGGAAACAGGGCCAGAAAAAGCAGGAAGAAGACTCCGTGGGGCCTCTCTAGGAATCTCCTGGGAGGAAATAGGGCCAGAAAAAGCGGGTAGAAGCCTCTGTGGGGCCTCTCTAGGAATTTCCTGGGAGGAAAAAGGGCCTCCACCCTCCCTGTGGTTTCCCAATCGCATGCATTGTTTGCTTTTACATTGATTCCTATGGGAAAAATTGCTTTTTCTTACAAACTTTTCTACTTAAGAACCTGGTCACGGAACGAATTAAGTTCGTAAGTAGAGGTAACACTGTATTTTGAATTACCTGGAGCAGAGAAGGATAATGCATGCTCTCTAAATGATGTTGCTCTGAATTGCATTAACCCCAACCAGCAAGGCAAAGGGTAAAGGATGGTGGGAATTTCATTTCCAGACCATCTGGAAGAAGATGCATTGCTACCACTTCTTTTAGATTTAGTCTATAATCCCCAGTGGGACTTATTTCCATATGTTCTTTTTGCATTACAATGACTTTTAAAGATTATACAAACGTAGTTTTAGAAACATTGCCATGCTTTCTCTTTGATATCCCAATCTCATAATGTCTAAGAAAAGGAGAAAGTAAACCTCTAGTGGCAACTAGAAGCTGCAATAGATGGTTCAGCAAAGCTCTTAAGTTACTAGTACCACACTATATGAACAAAGCATTGCTGAGTCTCTTAGTTAATCCAATTAAACTTTTAATTGTTGTTCCATCTAGTTTCTTCACTCTGCATATAATCAGCCTCAGGTTACTTTATACAACATAATGATTTTATTATAGATTATAATTATTTCATGATACATTTTAATCTGTGAAAATTTTCTTCCATTCATCTTCATTTACACAGAGATTATTGGTTTCTAATTCATCAAACACATCCTGTTTTTGAGACTCTTGAAATCAGATATATAGTTTAGTACTTCCAGATGGGATCAAACATACAAATTAACAACACAAAAAAGAAACAGATCTGAATTTCATTCGCAGACACATATTTGAAGGAGAAGAATGTATACATTCTTCTTGGTTTTCATTTTCATTTAAGTGGAGATTTGCCCTCAGCACACTTATGGGATAATTAATATCTGAATTCAGTAAAAAGCCTCTGAATTAGGACTTGAATGTCTCTTTGTTTCCACTTTTGATGATATTTTTCAGCATTATTTGTTATTCAAAAAATATTTTCAAAATCCACAGATAAATATCATATGTACTGTATATATTCATTCCACCCCAAAAAAAATCCCCACTTTTTTTAAAATTCAGGATGCTGAGAAACGAATCACATTCCACATTTCATTCTAAAATGAAGCAAAATCCGCTTCCCATTTTTCATTATTTTTATACAATCATTTTACACAATCTCACTACCAAATAAGTTTACTCCTTATTACCACTATGATTTTTCACATTGCTTTCTTGAAAAGGCATTATGCAATCTAAAATCATCTCTTTCTGTTGTCCCTGATGGATTGTGTGCCTACTTCTTTAAAAAGCTCTCAATCACCATGGCAGAATCTCTTATCGTAACTTATGAACTATCTTTTAGAACCAGTTCCTTGCCTAACTTATACTCACTAGTCACAGTAATGGAATCAGTCTTAAACCAATCCATTACCCTCTACTTAGAGACAAACAACCTACTCTCTAAAACAGTGTTTTTCAACCAGTGTGCCGTGGCACACTAGTGTGCTGCGAGACATGGCCAGGTGTGCCGCGAAGCTCAGCAAGAGAGAGAAAGAGAGAGAAAGAAAGCAAGAGAGAGAAAAAAATAAAGAGAAAGCAAGCAAGAGAGAGAGAAAAAGAAAGAGAAAGCAAGCAAGAGAGAGAGAGAAAGAAAGCAAGAGAGAAAGAGAGGCAGGGAAGTAGGGAGAGATAGAAAGAGCAAAAAAGAGGAAGGAAGGAAGAGAGAGAGGGATGGAGAGAGAGAGGAAGAAAGGAAGAGAGAAAGAGGGAGAGAAATAGAGCGAAATGGAGGAAGAGAGAGAGAGAATTTTTTTGTCCAAACTTTTTTTAGCCCCCCCTCTCCCCCCCCCCGCTCAAGGTGCCCCATTATTTTGTATATGTAAAAAATGTGCCGCAGCTCAAAAAAGGTTGAAAATCACTGCTCTAAAAAGCAGTTGGCTTCAGAAAAAAATAATTCTGCAATCTGCAACTCTTACACTCTAAAAATATATGGATTTCACAGCTCAACCAGGGTAAAGGAATTGACACAATTTATATAGACTTCTGTAAAGTCTTTCATGACTACATGACAAACAACTTCTAAAATTAAACGTTTATGGCATTTCTGGATCCCTGAATAAGTGGATAGCTGCATTCCTATCAAACTGGCAACAAGTAATCAAAATAGGAAAGTCCTATCAAACCTGATACCTATTAATAGCAGCGTCCCCCAAGGACCTGTTGTTTATACTTTACATAAATGACTTTTGCAATCATATTATAAGCAACTGGATTCTCTTCATTGCTGTTGTAAAACTATTCAACACCACTAACAATGCTGCTACCATACAAAAGACCTTGACTATGTGTCAGAATAGACAAACAATTGGCATCTTCAAATCTCAACCCACAAATGCTCTGTCTTACACATTGGCAAAAAAAGTCAGAACATAAAATACAAGATGGGCATATATGATCTCATAGACGATCCACACTCTTGTCAAGGACCTTGGAGTATTCATTTCAAATGATCTAAGAGGCAGAGCTCACTGTAACAGCATTGCCAAAAAGGCATTAAAAGTTGTTAACCTAATCTTGCATAGCTTTTTCTCCAGTATTATTACATTACTAACCAGAGCATGCAAAACTTTTGCTAGGCCAGTTCTTGAATGCAGTTTATCTGCCTGGTACCCACACTGCATATCGGACATTAATATAATTGAACAAATCCAGAGATATTTCACAAGAAGAGTCCTCCACTCCTCTGCTTGCAACAGAATGCCTTATGCCACCAAACTTGAAATTTGAGCTTAGACATCTTAGAACCTCACCATCTTCGATCCAATCTAAGCATAATATATAAAACTATATGTTACAATGTGCTACCTCTCAATGAATACTTCAGCTTCAACCGCAACAATACATGAGCACATAATAGATACAAATGCTCCAAATTTGATTGCAGGAAATACAACTTCAGTAACAGAGTTATCAATGCCTGGAAAGTACTACCTCATTCTGTAGTTTCTTCCCAAAAACTTTAACCTTAGACTGTCTACTGTAGACCTCACCCCATTCCTAAGAGATCTTTAATGGGTGTGCAAAAGCACACCGGCGTGCCTATTATCCTAATGTTCCCTTTTATTTGTATCCATTTCATATATTCATACTTACGATTTTATATTTGTTATTAAATACATTACTGATGAAATAAATAAATAAACAAATGTTCAAGGAGGAAAAGGTTGACTGAAAATTTCCAATCCTGCACCTACTGATATCGTTGTGCTACTAGATCAGAGGCCTCCAACCTTTTGGGCATCAGGGACTGGTTCTGTGGAGTGTTTTTTCATTGCCTGCTGTCTTTGGAACCCATGCATGAGTGGATAGGGCTTCACACATTTGTGCAGCCCAGTTCCTGGCAGACCACAGACCATGGCTTAGGGCCTCTCGGCAAATCATTGACGCCCTCAGAGCAGTGATGGGCTGCCAAAATTTTCACTGCGACACTGTGACCATGGTTTATTTTGTGGATGTGGCTTGACGGTCATGTGACTGGGTAGGAGTGGCTTGCCAGCCATGTGACCAAGTGGGAGTGACTTGACAATCATGTGACCAGAGGTGGCTTAAAGGTCATTTGACTGGATGGGAGAGCTTTGCCAACCAAGATAAGTTTTCAAATAGGTGCTTGGACTCTTTTTCAGTTGATTAAGTCACATTATTTGAGTAGCCAAAAAAAAGGACAATTGATAGCATTATTTGTTGAGGAGCACAGTAACATTTTAAGGTTTTGTACTGAACCCACAAGGTCACAATTCAAAGTGTTGGTTATGACCTATAAAGCCCTTCATGGCATTGGGCCAGAATATCTTCGGGACCGCCTTCTGCCGCACGAATCCCAGCGACCGGTTAGGTCCCACAGAGTTGGCCTTCTCCGGGTCCCGTCGACTAAACAATGCCGTCTGGCGGGACCCAGGGGAAGAGCCTTCTCTGTGGTGGCTCCGACCCTCTGGAACCAGCTCCCCCCAGAGATTAGGATTGCCCCCACCCTCCTTGCCTTTCGGAAACTCCTTAAAACCCACCTCTGCTGTCAGGCATGGGGGAATTGAAACATCTCCCCCTTGCCCATGTAGTTTTTGTGTATGATTCGATTGTGTGCTTGTTTTTTATATATTGGGGTTCTTTTGGATTTTTTAACTTAAAACTGTAATTTAGATTGCGAAATATTAGATTTGTTACTATGTTTTGTTTACCATTGTTGTGAGCCGCCTCGAGTCTACGGAGAGGGGCAGCATATAAATCCAATAAATCTAATCTAATCTAAAAATCTATAAGAGATTAAGCAAGTAGCTCAATTTTATTTAATTGCTATAAAGGTTCAGTTTTAGATAATGATTAAAATGATTAAAGTGTTTATAGGTAAAAGCATACTATTTAATTATTTTCTATTTTAAAAGGATCATACTAAGGTACTAGAGAAGGAAAGACAATAAAAAAACTATTAAGTATTCAATAAATAGTGCATAACCCTACTACCCCACTGTACCACCGCCACCACCATCTATAGGGGCAGCAGCCCATTACTGCCTCAGAGGTGCAAATAACAAAAAAGACAATGAACTCCTGTCCCAGAGAAGTTGGGGGGTGTGACATCCCATCACTTTAGTATGAAAAGGTTTTGAGGTAAGGCAAATGAGTAAATTCTGTACTAGTACATCAGAATATAATAAAAATGAATTTCACTAAAATTAATGGAGTGAAGTAAGTGGATTGACCCTGGGGCAAAAAGAGAGAGAGAAAGAATTTTTAGCCTACATTGTTATACTCACAAAATTACATGTGCAACAATTAATTTCTGCAACTTATTCATTCATCATGTTGCCAACAGTCGCAAGCTGCTAGAATAAGAAATTAATTGATATATTCATTACATTAGCCATTAAGTTAATTTCATTGGCATTGGACAACTACACTCAGTTTTGCCCAGCCAGTAATTACATTTATTATCACTGCTTTGGCTGTAAGAAAAATCAAGGAGGAAAAATATTGACCCCAGTCACAAAACATCATATGTGTAGATGGGGGTTCTTTATTCATGCCTTTACATTTTCTATTTTGCCAAACAAATCTTTCTATGCAGCAGCCATTCCCACTACAGTTTTAAGTGAGTAACTAAATATGACTTTTATTTTATGCGATTATTCACAGCCGCTCATGCATTTATCACCTCGAGGTTCGACTACTGAAATGCTCTCTACATGGGGCTATCTTTGAAGAGTGTTCGGAAACTGCAGCTCATGCAAAATTCAGCCGCGCAAGCAATCGTGGGCCTTCCTAGGCATGCCCATGTTTCTCCAACACTCTGCATTGGCTGCTGATTGGTTTCCGGACACAATTCAAAGTGTTGATAATGACATATAAAGCCCTACATGGCATCGGACCAGACTACTTGCGGGACCGCCTTCTGTCGCATGGATCCCAGCGACCAGTTAAGTCCCATAGAGTCAGCCTTCTCTAGGTCCTGTCAACTAGACAATGTTGCTTGGCGGGGCCTAGGAGAAGAGTCTTCTCTGTGGAGGCCCCGGCCCTCTGGAATCAGCTCCCCCCAGAGATTCATACTGCCCCCACCCTCCTCGCGGTCTGCAAGAGTCTTAAGACTCATTTATGCTGCCAGGTTTGGAGCGATGAGATCCAGGCACCCTGGACAACGAATGTTTTTGTATGATTGCTGTTTGAATCAGTATGATAGATTTTTAATGTTATTGGGGATCTTAGATTTGTCCACCTAGTTTTAATTAATTGGATTTAGACACTTTATTTTATTGTTCTTTTTATATGTTGTAAGCCACCCTGAGTGTTCAGAGAGCGGCAGCAGATAGATAGATAGATAGATAGATAGATAGATAGATAGATAGATAGATAGATAGATAGATAGATAGAGACAGACAGACAGACAGACAGACAGACAGACAACAAATTATTATTATTATTATTATTATTATTATTATTATTATTATTATTATTAATTAGATTTGTATGCCGCCCCTCTCCGTAGACTCGGGCCAGCTCACAGCATACAATAAGACAATTCATAACAAATCTAATAAATTTTAAAAACATTTTTAAAAAAACCATTATTAAACCAGACATACACACATACACACCATACATAAATTATATAGACCCGGGGGAGGGAGGGGGAATGCCTCAATTCCCCCATGCCTGACGGCAGAGGTGAGTTTTAAGGATTTTATGGAAGGCAAAGAGGGTGGGGGCAGTTCTAATTTCCGGGGAGAGCTGGTTCCAGAGAGTCTGGGCCGCCACAGAGAAGGCTCTTCCCCTGGGACCTGCCAGACAACATTGTTTAGTCGACGGGACTTGGAGAAGGCCAACTGTGTGGGACCTAATCGGTCGCTGGGATTTATGCGGCAGAAGGCGGTCCCGGAGATATTCTGGTCTGATGCCATGAAGGGCTTTATAGGTCATAACAAACACTTTGAATACATACATACATGCATACATTGGATGAAGCACTTTTTAATATTATAGTATCTCTAACTTGTATCAGATATCTCAACCTGCCTTTTTCATTCATTTATCAATAAGGCCTACTGTTACACCGTTAGTTTGCTTCCAGAGAATCTATAATGTGATTAAAACTCTCATCCTTCAGGGATTGAAGAAAAAAGCATGATTCATGATTTCTGAACAGGACAGAAGGTTTTGGAGACGACTCCAGAGCTGAAAAAATGGGGATGAGAAGGAGATGCATACAGCTTTTTATGCAAACTTTTTGCCCGAGACCAGGTTTGTAAGGAGCTTACTGTTAAGCAAAAATAAAATCATCCATGAACTAAGATTGAGATGTAATGCTAGCTTGCCGTGTGTTGCCAGTAATAAATAATTTTAGAAACAAATAACACCTGCTGGATAAGAAGGAAGGCAAATGAAACAATATGGTAAGTGACGGAGAAGAATTGGACCCATTTGATTTGTAGACTTCAAAGGCTTTCCTTTGTCAATGCATGGTCTTTGATTGAGAGACAGTGCAGCATCAGCAGTGGTTTCCAAAGAAAGGAAATTTATTACAGCAATTATTTAAGTTGACTTTGTATGGAAGAAAAATGCTGCTATTTGGAAGAAGCATTGTTTGTGCCAAATTGTTCTACACAAAGAAAAAAAACATTTCATGTTCTTTCTGCTATCATCTCAATGGAGCTGGTACAATCCTAAAACACTGGAGATTTGACTTTTCAAATTATCTGTTGGGAGGGGAGGAGACGAGAGGAGAGAAGACGAGATGAGACGAGAGAAGAGAGGAGAACAGAAGAGAAGAGAAGAGAATTTTTTATTGGATACACAAGGGATTTGTCTTGGTGCATATGCTCTCAGTGTACATAAAAGAAAAGATAGGTTCATCAAGAATCATAAGGTAAAACACTTAATGATAGTCCAGGTACAAATAAGCAATTCAATCATATTAGGAACCAGTCAATATAAATCGTAAGGATACAAGCAATAAAGGTACAGTTATACAGCCATTTGTGGGAGGACATGAGTGATGGGAACAATGAGAAGATTAATAGTAGTGCAGACTTAGTAAATAGTTTGACAGTTTTGGGAAATTATTTGTTTAGCAGAGTGATGGCGTTCGGGGGGAAAACTGTTCTTGTGTCTAGTTGTTCTGGTGTGCAGTGCTCTATAGCATCATTTTGAGGGTAGGAGTTGAAGCAGTTTGTGTCCACAATGTGAAGGGTCTGTAAATATTTTCACAGCCCTCTTTTTGACTCATGCAGTATACAGGTCCTCAATGGAAGACGCTTTAATCCATGAAGTCATAACATTTCACAGTCCTAGAGAGACAAGTGGGCTTAATTTGGGTCTGGAAGACTTTCACCACAGCATTTTACACCTGGCTGTCCATAGCTTCAGTAAACCCATCTGACATACAATGGGATTTATTTCTAGCCTGTGCTAACATGGAAGCATGTGAACATTACAGCCTTAGGTTCTTTTGAAACATTTTTATGTCTTCCCTCCCTCCCCTGCCCTCCCTACCAATATTTAAAGTGTAGAATATTTTCTCTCTTTTTTTTAATCTAGCTACAGACAATTAGTCATGTGTAAAATAAAAAACTGGTGGGTCCAGATGGTGCCATTTTAGCAAAGCTCAGAAAAGCGTTATGATTCAGGTGGGCATTTCATTTTCATTTATTTAATTAAAATAATTATGGGTAGCATTCCTGTGGTTCAAAATTGGTAACAATAAATTAAAAAAGCAGATAAAATGAGTAGTCAAAGAAAATCCAGAAAGAGTGGGAAAGCTAGCTTATCCAACTTTCTTTTTTGCAGGTTGATAAATAAGAAGCTTTCTATCAAGTTCTGAAATGTGCTTATTTAGGAATAGTTTTGCCCTGCCTAGAACCTTAGCAACTTTAAGGCATGTGGACTTCAATTCACAAAATTCTCCAGCCAGTAAATGCTGGGAATTGAAATCCACATAGAGTGATACCTTGTCTTACGAACTTAATTGGTTCCGGGACGATGTTTGTAAGGTGAAAAGTTTGTAAGATGAAACAATGTTTCCCATAGGAATCAATGGAAAAGCACTTAATGCATACAAGCCCAAAATTCACCCCTTTTGCCAGCCGAAGCGCGCGTTTTTACGCTGCTGGGATTCCCCTGAGGTTCCCCTCCATGGGAGACCCCACCTCTGGACTTACGTGATGCTGCAGGGGAATCCCAGCATTGCAAAATCAGGTGCTTCACTGGCAATGTAAGTCCAGAGGTGGGGTTTCCCCACGAGGGGAGCCTCAGCGAAATTGCAGCATTGCAAAAACACCGAAGTCCAGAGGTGGGGTTTCGAGGACTTTGGTGTTTTTGCGATGCAAAACACGGAAGTCTGGAGGTGGAGTATCCCAGTGTTTCTCACCTCCAGACCTTCCATTGCCAGTGAAGCACATGTTTTTGTGATGCTGGGATTCCCCAGCAGCATCACAAAAGCACAGAAGTCCAGAGGTGGGGTTTCTCATGGAGGAGAGCCTTAGGGGAATCTCAGCAGTGCAAAAATGGGATCCTTCACTGGCAACGGAAGGTCCGGAGGTGAGAAACACTGGCCTAGAGTTTATACATTCCATTTTGTTCAGATTTATATGTCCTATTCAGAACTCATGCTCATACTTTTCAAATGCTGGCATAGCAAATTTAACCTCAGCTAATTTAAGAAGTCAGCTGAGGAATTCTGGGAGTTGAAGTCCATACATCTTAAAGTTGCTAAGGTTGAGAAACATCCTTCTAGATCAGGAGTGTCAAACTTGCGGCATCACATTGTCATCACATATTGTGACATATTGGGATTCCCCCCCCCCTTTGTTAAACCAAGGGTGGGCATGGCCAGTGCATGATGCTTCCGGCCTATGGGTTGCAAGCTTGACACCCTTTTGCTAGATTATGCCTCCATTTTATAACTATACATGAACAACACAAAGTGTAATTATAGTCTCTTTCAAGCTGCATTGCTTTTTATTGTACTTCTAGCTTAGTTAACAGTCAATATTTTCTGATAACCATCATTAAACAATTCTGACCTTGTTTGGTTTTCCTAGATCAGCTACATTGGCAAAAGATATAGGACCGTGATGGCAAACCTATGGCACATGTGCCACAGACGGCATATGGAGCCATATCGGAGGACACATGAGGCATTGTCCTATGTCAGCTACAGAGCACATGCATGTGCTTGCCCTTTGGAGGCTTTAGGAAGCTTCCTTGAAACCTCCAGAGGATGAAAAATGGCCCAATGGACAAACTGGAAGTTCAAAAAAACGAATTACTGGTTTGCCAGTTGAGCTATTTTCTGTATTTTGAGGGGGGGCTCCTGAAGCCTCCAGAATGTGAAAAACAGCCCAACAGACAAACCATTTTTCTGAACTTCTGATTTGCCCATTAGGCCATTTTTTGCACACTGGAGGTTTCAGAGAAAGTTCCTAAAGCCTGGGAATGGTGAAAAATGGCCAAAATTTATTTATTTATTTATTTATTCATTCATTCATTCATTCATTCATTCATTCATTCATTCATTCATTTATTTATTAGATATGTATGCCACCCTTCTCCAAAGACTTGGGGCAGCTCACAGGATACAAAAACAACACAAAAAATCTAATTAATTAAAAAATTGCTACTAAAATCCCATATATATTAAAATCAGTCAACCAATTCATTCACAACCACACATTACATCTCGCAAACAGGGGAAGGGGGCTTGACCTAATTACCCCATGCCTGGTGACATAAATGAGTTTTAAGGTTTTTGCGAAAGGCGAGGAGGGTGGGGGCAATGCAAATCTCTGGTGGGAGCTGATTCCAGAGAGATGGGGCCGCCACAGAGAAGGTTCTTCCCCTGGGCCCTGCCAGACAACATTGTCTAACTGATGGGACCCGGAGAAGGCCAACTCTGTGGGACCTAACTGGTCACTGGGATTCATTCTTCACTGTCCCTATGCTTCAGGAGTCCGGAGGCTTCAGTGAGGCCTCTGTGCATGTGGGGGGGAAGGGCAGGGGGAGGCTGAACACATGCTCGAGGGTTGGCATCACGGGGGTTGTGCACGTGTGGCGGGAGGGCATGGGTGTTGGCACATATATGCGCAGTATCACTCTCACACACCCTTTTGGCACGCGAGCCAAAAAGGTTTTGCTATCACTGATGTAGGATAACAACTCCGCTAATACAGATTTAACCCTAATGCTTTTTTAAAGGTTGTAATGTTTCACTTATCAATGTCCTTCATATCCCACATCATTGTGCATAACATCTCTCTTTACCTTTGGTCTCCTCAGGTCCCGTCAACCAAACAATGCCAACTGGCGGGACCTATAGAAGAACCTTCTCTGTGGGGGGGCCGGCCCTATGGAATCAGCTCCCCCTGAAGATTTGCACTGCCCCCACCCTCTTTGCCTTCCGAAAGTGTTTAAAAACTCATTTTTCTCGCCAGGCCTGGGGTCATTAGATCTTTCCCCCTGACCAACGAGTGTTTTTAGTGTGGTTTATTGAGCGAATGTTAATGAATGTTTTAAAGTTAGAATTTTTTAAGATTTTTAATTATATTAATTGGATCAATTGTATTATTATGTCTTTTATATATGCTGCGAGCTGCCCCGAGTCCTCGGAGAGGGGCGGCATACAAATCCAACTAAACTAAACTCCTATTTCCTTGAATAATCTGTCCATAAAGGAGCAATATATGGGAACTGAAAAGCATCAGAGAGAAGAATCATAGGACAATGTGCATTGTTCATTTACCTGGGTAAATGCTGTACAAAGCTTTCTTCTCCATGAAACACCGCCGCTGTAATTTTTCACAAAGTTAAATTTGTTCAAACCTTTCATCTGATTTAAAGAATGTATTATTAATCATATTGCGTACTTCAATTATTATACTTTACCTGGGCGAGAATGGCAGTTCTACATCTGTCAAGCATTGTGAATGGCTATTGCTAACAATTCATAGACTAGACATTTTAATGGCACAAATTCTCTTTCATAATGATAGGAATTACTTTGGTATGCATCAGGCTGCAATCTGTCAGATCTATCTGTAGAAAATGATTGTGGAAGTTGTGGATGTCATGAAACTTCTGCCTGCGCAAGTTTTGGGGGCTTCAAAAAAAAAGGATTTGGGCTGTTTGGTGGAATTCTGGGAATCAGTGGTTAGGGGCCTTGAGAGCAAAAGTGTGACTCTCTCTGAAATCCATACGCTTAGTGACATGAAGAAACTCCCTCATGCTGCTGATCGGCCAGTGTGAAACAGACTGCTGAATTAAACAGACCAGGGGGTTGATCCAACAAGTTACTGCCTATATGCTTAATTATTACACAACCTGGAATTTATAAAGCCCTTCATGGCATCGGACCAGAATATCTCCGAGACCGCCTTCTGCTGCACGAATCCCAGCGACCGGTTAGGTCCCACAGAGTTGGCCTTCTCCGGGTAAACAATGTCGTTTGGTGAGACCCAGGGGAAGAGCCTTCTCTGTGGTGGCCCCGACCCTCTGGAACCAGCTCCCCCCAGATATCACAGTTGCCCCCACCCTCCTTGCCTTTCGCAAGCTCCTTAAAACCCACCTCTGTTGTCAGGCATGGGGGAATTGAAATTTCCCTTCCCCCTAGGCTTATAGAATTTATACATGGTATGCTTGTATGTATGAGTGGTTCTTTAAATTGGGGTTTTTTAGATTATTTTTAATATTACATTGGTTTACATTGTCTTTTTATATTGTTGTTAGCCGCCCCGAGTCTTCGGAGAGGGATGGCATACAAATCAAATAAATGGATAGATAGATAGATAGATAGATAGATAGATAGATAGATAGATAGATAGATAGATAGATAGATAGATAGATAAATAAATAAATAAATTTGGAAATCTATGCCTTAGGCCAGTGATGGTGAACCTTTTTTGGTTCACGTGCCGAAAGGGTATGTGTGCATGTGCTAGCATCAACCTGGACTATATTGAAAAAACAATGGGCAATATCTGGAATCTTATCTGAAGGCTAAGACTGATGTAGACTTTTCTCGTAAATCAGAGATTTTCAACTTGGCAACTTTAAGACTTGTGGACTTCAACTCCCAGAATTCTCCAGCCAGCTATGCTGGCAATTGAAGTCCCCAAGTCTTAAAGCTTCCAAGTTTGAAGACCTCTGTCCTAAATATTTCCATCCAGTAATGGATTCAGCAATAGGCAAGGAGACCCCACTTTTATTCAATAACATAGATATTAAGTGTAGGATTCTATAACTACTTGGTATTTTAGGACATCATTTGCCAGTGATTAAAAAATGAAGCAGAACAGAAATAGGGTGAACATCTTTATTATTATTATTATTATTATTATTATTATTATTAATATTATTATTATTTAGATTTGTATACCGCCCCTCTCTGTAGACTTAGGGCAGCTCACAACAGCAATAAAACAATTCATGACAAATCTAATAATTTAAAAACATTTTTAAAAAACCCTGTTATTAAGCAGACATACCACACATAAATAGTATGGGCCCGGGGGAGATATCTTTAACTGTTCTTGAGCCCGGCAATGCTTTCAGTGCTACCACTAGTCAATCCTTGTTGAAAGATAGCCATGCTGCTCAGCTCAATGGATCCAAATACATCTTGTCTGTCCAAAGTGGGGGGGCTATGGCTCACAACAGCTGTTCTGCTGCTTTGTAAACAAGTCTGGGACATTGTTCTTTTAACCTACAAACATGTCTCAGAAAATATAACTATGTCTCAAAGGAGTTTGCTTGAAATGCTTCAAAAGGTTTTTGGTGGGTTGTTGCTTGATACAATGTAGTGCTCAAAAGATTTCAAAGGATTTTGCTATCTACCCACCCTTAGACCTTGCCTTTTAAAGCTTTTACTTAGTTGCTTGCTTACCCTTTAAAGGAAGAGAGAGGAAATCTAATATTAAATGCATTTCCAGTGACTTTGGTAAGCACATATTGTCATGTGCTTGTCATCATGTAATCTCTCATAATACCAGAAATGTGGTAGACTATACTTCTAAAGTGAGTATTATGGAAGTATGCAGATGTCATGTTTTAGAGTCTTGGCCTCACTTGACTAAAGCTGGAATCCCTTCAGTTCCACTTGAAAAATCACAGATCAAGGTCTTTGTTCATAGACATAACATTTATTGAACCTTTTGAAAGTTTAAACAAGGATTGGATATATTCTATATCTTAGACTGCTCATACAGCAGATGTTCTAAAACAGCAATCAGTTTTACATTGTTCAGTTTAGTTACAATAACATAATCTCTGCTTTTCTCTAACATGCCAACTTCCCTCGTGAATGTATGTTTCTTTTCTGCACCTGTTTTTTTTTAATCCTACAGTATGGAACCAACAGAGATAATAAATAGCAATATTCTGCATTTCTCTTTATATTGCATTTCATATTGTGTGTTTAGTCTCACACACAGACCCAGACAAACACGCATAGAAACATAGAAACATAGAAGTCTGACGGCAGAAAAAGACCTCATGGTCCATCTAGTCTGCCCTTATACTATTTTCTGTATTTTATCTTAGGATGGATATATGATTATCCCAGGCATGTTTAAATTCAGTTACTGTGGATTTACCAACCACGTCTGCTGGAAGTTTGTTCCAAGCATCTACTACTCTTCCAGTAAAATAATATTTTCTCATGTTCCTTTTGATCTTTCCTCCAACTAACTTCAGATTGTGTCCCCTTGTTCTTGTGTTCACTTTCCTATTAAAAACACTTCCCTCCTGGACCTTATTTAACCCTTTAACATATTTAAATGTTTCAATCATGTCCCCCCTTTTCCTTCTGTCCTCCAGACTATACAAATTGAGTTCATTAAGTCTTTCCTGATATGTTTTATGCTTAAGACCTTCCACCATTCTTGTAGCCCGTCTTTGGACCCGTTCAATTTTGTCAATCTCTTTTTGTAGGTGAGGTCTCCAGAATTGAACACAGTATTCCAAATGTGGTCTCACCAGCACTCTATATAGCGGGATCATAATCTCCCTCTTCCTGCTTGTTATGCCACTAGCTATGCAGCCAAACATCCTACTTGCTTTCCCTACCACCTGACTGCACTGTTCACCCATTTTGAGACTGTCAGAAATCACTATCCCTAAATCCTTTTCTTCTGAAGTTTTTGCTAACACAGAACTGCCAATACAATACTCAGATTGAGGATTCCTTTTCCCCAAGTGCATTATTTTACATTTGGAAACATTAAACTGCAGTTTCCATTGCTTTGACCATTTATCTAGTAAAGCTAAATCATTTACCATATTACAGATGCCTCCAGGAATATCAACCCTATTGCACACTTTAGAGTCATCGGCAAATAGGCAAACCTTCCCTACCAAACCTTCCCCTATGTCACTCACAAACATATTAAAAAGAATAGGACCCAGAACAGACCCTTGTGGCACACCGCTTGTAACCTCTCTCTGCTCAGAATACATTTAGTACTGCTTTTAGTACTGCTTCCTCTGAACTGCAGATCATGTACTCTAAATAACGATCCTGAAGCTGCTGCAAAACTATAATAATTTGTCTGCATTATTAAGAGGATCTTGCTTTCTTGACATATTTACAATATTATAAAAGAGCATCATCCAGTTCATTTTAGGAATGTCAATCCAATGGCTTTCTATCATTACGTTCTCACTTTCCTATAAATACATATGTGGAAGTCTAATCTACTTCTCTTTGCATTTCCTTTTGCATTAATTTTGGAAAGAGAAGTCTATATACACAAATCAAATGTATATTAATTAGTCTAGCTGGCATTAAATATTGAAGGCATGTTAGAACTGTTATGCCCTGGGGAGCAACTGTAATCTGAACTTTATGGCTTTGATATTCAATTTTTACTGTGATTTTGTTTTCTCGCACTGCTCAACATGTTTCATTTGCATTCAAAGGAAAAAATAGCAAAATTCTTTAGTGATTAGCTTTACCTGCAATAAACTCCCCTTATATTAATGAAAGACTGAATTCCCTAATTTCAAAAGGTAATGAAAAATATAGTTAATCAAGACAGTATAGTTCTCCTTAATTTCTTCTGTGTAATTACAGCTATGCTTTAACCGGTTTTCTCGTGGAAATATAATCAAAGCTTATATATTTCGCTTCCTGAATTGCTACACTGAGAATAGAATGGTACCTATAAGAAAGATCAGAAACAAGAGCAAACAAATTGGATGGCAAGGAAGACATTTTAGAGAACACGCATTTTGCTCTGCATTTGTGTTTTGCAGAAATCCTTTTCTCTTAATCTAAAATAATTGACTCAGAAATTATTGGGACCCTATTCAGGGATATTCAGCCAGGAGGATAAGAGATGTAGAAATTAAATAAAAAACATTTTTAAAAGTTGATTAGCTTCAAGATGGAGTAAAAGGGAGGGAATGAAGGGCTAGAGAATGAACAGAATGAAGACAAAGTACCATGAAATTATACAGGTTACCCAAACAAGTGTTCACTATTGTTGATGAAAATGTGCTCTTAGGTATACAGATATACCTGAGATATACTTCAACTTACAGCAATTTAGTGACTGTTTGAAGATGCAATGGCATTGGGAAAAAGTCACTTGATTGACCTGTTTTCACACTTATGAACTTTGCAGCATCCTCATGGTCACATGATTAGAATTTGGTTGCTTGGCAACTGGCATGCACTTATGACAGTTGCACTGTCTCAGGGTCATGTAGTCACCATTTGTCACTGTCCCATCGTGCATCTGACTAAATGGGGGAAACCAGATTTGCTTAACAACTGCATGGGACACTAAACAACTGGAGCGATTCACTTAACAACTGGAACAAAAAGGTCGTAAAATAAGATAATCTCACTTAACAAGTGCAGTATAAGTCTAAGTGCTATTGCTGTTGCTATATTAAACAAACAGGCAAGCAAACAAGCAAACATTTGCAGTATGCCATGTTTAGGGAGGCTAAAATAATGCATGACCTTGCAATGGATTGAAGCCTTCTAGGTTCAGCACCTTGGACAGCCACATATCTCCTATTTAAACAGGGATATGCAAAATTGGCTCTTCCTAGAGTTGTGGACTTGAACTCCCAGAATTCCTGAGCCAAACATGCTAGCTCAGGAATTCTGGGAGTTGAAGTCCACATGTCATAGAAGAGCTAACTTTCCCTACCCCTGCTCTAACAAGTCTTCTAAAGCAGGGCTCTCCAAACTTGGCAACTTTAAGCCTGGAGGACTTCAAGTCCTAGAATTTCAGGAGTTGAAGTCCACCAGACTTAAAATTGCCAAGATTGGGGACTCCTGTTGTAAAGCATTAGTAACTTTATGTCCCTGCTCCATATATATTTTTAAAAATTCTCGTAGTAGAATAGAATATAATTCTTTATTGGCCAAGTGTGATTGGACACACAAGAAACTTGTATTTGGTGCATATGCTCTCAGTGTACATAAAAGAAAATATACACTTGTCAAGAATGATGAGGTACAACAGTTAAGGATTGTCATAGGTGTCAAATAAGCAAGGAGAAAAAAATCAATATTAATAAAAATCTTAAGGATACAAGCAACAACGTACAGTCATGGAGTCATATGTGGGAGGAAATGGGTGATAGGAATGATGAGAAAAAACTAGTAGTAATAGTAGTGCAGATTTAGTAAATAGTTTGACAGTGTTGAGGGAATTATTTATTTAGCAGTGTGAAAGCGTTTGGATAAAAACTGTTCTTGTGTCCAGTTGTGTGGCATGCAGTGCTCTGTAGCGATGTAACTAATACTGAAGCGTGATGCAATTCTAGTCTCAAATATAGATGGAGTACCAGCTTGGTCATTCTAAAGTTCGATTAAAGTGAATACTGGGGGAAAATGATCATTTTATAGCAACAGAATTTTCTAGTTCCATTTGTGGACATACCTATGAATGAATCAATCTTATTCATCTACTAAATGGACTACATTCTTCACACAGGTGATGGGAAAATGCAGAAGGGAGAGCTATGTTTATTGCCTTGAACCACTGAATAAAGAAGAAACTACTAAATAAATATGCAAAAAAAAACGTAAGACTTTTTTCTATCAGAGGAAACATATCTATGGGGAAACTGGTGCAGTTACAACAGCTAGATCTTGTCTATAAATCAAACTAGAAATAAGATAGAAAGTACAATATAAATTCAAATTTGTATTCCAAAGGCATATCTGCTGGGTTGAGGGAGGTTCAAAAGTTCAAGACAATGTTTCCAACTAGCATGCAGGTGATCCTCATTTAGAACTGCCTCATCTAGCTACTGTTCATCTTTCCAACATGTTTATCCCAGGCATGTTTAAATTCAGTTACTGTGGATTTGCCACCCACTTCTGCTGGAAGTTTATTCCAAGCATCTACTACTCTTTCAGCAAAATAATATTTTCTCACGTTGCTTCTGATCTTTCCCACAACTAACCTCAGATTGTGCCTCCTTGTTCTTGTGTTCACTTGCCTATTAAAAACACTTCCATCCTGAACCTTATTTAACCCTTTAACATATTTAAATGTTTCGATCATGTTCCCCCTTTCCCTTCTGTCCTCCAGACTATACAGATTGAGTTCATTAAGTCTTTCCTGATACGTTTTATGCTTAAGACCTTCCACCATTCTTGTAGCCCATTCAATTTTATCAACATCTTTTTGACATCAGTAAGGAAAACATAATCTCACAACTAATCCACCCCTTTACAACCTTCATAGATCTGTAAAGCAATTGAATAAGAAAATAAATAAGATCCATAAACACAGTAATTTTTTTAGTGACTGCTTTGCTCAACAACCAAGTTGCCAGTCCCACTTAGGGTTGCCTGTAATTGAAGCTGGGCCCTTTTAACAAACCATAAGTTACATGTATGTAAAACAAGCAGAGCTTTGAACATGCTATTGCAATTGCTACATTCATGATGATTACTGTCCCATGCAATGATCAGAAGTTAGAAGGAAATAAAAGCAAATACTTGCCTTTGATTGACACAAATATGATCAGCGCACCTGCACATCACTCATTTTGAATGTGTGGATTGGACCACAGTCCTAATGATCCAACTTTTAAAACATTACTGTCAGTCTCCAGTATCTAATTTTTTAGGGCTGCTATGAATTTCTTATAGTTGCTCATACTATCATTTTTCTCTTTCATATTGCTACAACCTTTTTTTTCTAAAGCCACTATAACTTAAAAAAAAAAATTATAATGATTATAATGAGGTGGTCGAACCAAACCCATAATTCTCAAATTCCTGATGGAAATGTACATAATGGAAGGTACAGTGAATGAATATTGTTAATTTAAAATGTGAAATTATAAATCAATTACATGAAGGCAAAAGTTCGTCGTGACACGCCACAATTTACTTTCAGCGGCATTTAAACCTCTCGCGCATGGTGAACAATCTGTAATAAATTATGATTTTTTTTTCTTTGCTCATGAAATGAAGCTATAATGATGGTAGTTGAATTCTTGTACTGGGAAATAAGGTGGCATTTAATTCCTTGAGAACAAATGACAGTCACAAAAGAACGGTTAATTATTTTCAGCTGTAAGGGAGAGTGTGAATGCACTAAGCAAAGACTGATGTGTGAATCCATTCTTAACTAATTTTTAACTAAGGCTGAGCTGCTAAAGAAATTGTCCTGGGTATTCATAGGATAGTGCTATGTTTGTTTTATTTATTCTATAAATTTCAAGGCACTATTAGTGCCAACAAAGTTACAGAATGACAGTAAAAAAAAATCAACTAAAGACCAATTTTATCAATGGAGATTTGCTCTCTTTGTCTTTTAACCTCCGATCTGCATATGCTGGGAAAATCTGAATTCAATTTTTCTTAGAAGGTGAAGTTTAAATTAAGAGAATTGCATTCTTATGGAAAATAGAAAGAAGGAGAGTTACTTGACCACAGCATTGGTAATTAAATCAGTTAGAGAGGCATTGTTGTTGCTTTAGTAGTGAGTTCAAAAGTTATAAAAATAAAGTTTGCTCTTCTTTTAAAAGTATTGATAGTCACACATGCACAAACATGCACACTCACTTGTGTGTGTGTGTGAAGGTCTTGGCATATTCGGGTTTCTTTCCGTGTGAATTTCAGACATATATATATATGTCACATGCTTTTGCTGAATTTGAAAATTAAGGGAGACTAGGATAGATACACACACACACACACACACACACACACACATATATATATATATATATATATGTGTGTATGTATATATATATATATGTGTGTGTGTGTGTGTGTGTAGATTGTTCTGAGTTCGGGTTTTGCCCGAACTCAGAACAATCTACATACATATACCCGTGAAAATTTACGAAAACAAATATATATATATACATACATACATACATACATACATACATACATACATACATACATACAAAATAAGGCCGAAATAGATCTATCCTAGTCTTCCTTAATTTTCAAATTCACCAAAAAAACATGTGACACATACAGATAGAATTGTCGGCTATCAATAAAATTAACTGCCTTGGAAATGGCCCTGGGTTGGGCCGAGAGGCAAATAAGGAGCTGTGATGTTCCTTCAAAACACCAGGGTGATTCAACACAAAAATATGTAACCCTTCCCTGGTGCAGAGCTGAAGGGATTGGATACTGTAGCCTAGAGGATAATTCTCTGCCTTACAAGGCAAAGGTTGCAGGTTCAAGTCTCAGTGGATATGCTAGCTGATGAGGCCAAAATAAGGCCGAAATAGATCTATCCTAGTCTCCCTTAATTTTCAAATTCAGCAAAAAAACATGTGACATGTGACAGAGAGAGAGAGAGAGAGAGATTATATTACTGAACCTATTTTATTTTATTACCTCAAGTTGGAACTTCACACAGCTATGAATAATAGAAATATGAATAGCACTAAAAGGAGAATATCTAATTACTTTCACATGACTTTTTAGTTAGGAAAGATTTGTGACTATGGCTTTCTCGTTTTGGGGGGCGGGGAACCATGTGAAGAAGATACAACTTTTCAAGAGCAAGGTTCATAATCGGGACAAACAACTGATCTTGGAAAGATCCCAACAGAGCTATAAAGCTGATCATAAAGCTCTACTTTTTATCATTGTTGGATATTATCAATTTCCTTTTATTTTTATCAGAAGCACTGGAACTCTTTATTTAGGTAAAAATCACTTCCTCCCTTAAAATACAGTAGTTTCCTAATTTAAGATTCCTCATAACAGTACCTTGAGTTGAACAATGGATGTATCACACAACAAGCACTAGTTTGATCACAAATCAAATTTGATTTGAACATGAATCAGTTGATTAGTCCAGTGTTTCCCAACCTTGGCAACTTGAAGATATTTGGACATCAACTCCCAGAATTCCCCAGCCAGCATTCGCTGGCTGGGGAATTCTGGGAGTTGAAGTCCAAATATCTTCAAGTTGCCAAGGTTGAGATACACTGGATTAGTCCATGTGGATCTGTGATGGCAGGTGAGACTTATGTCAGCTCCATCATGTATATTTGTGATAGCCAGTTGATGTTTGGCCTTAGGAAAAGCCATTTTGCCCCCTGAAGTATAAAAAGCCACCCAACAGGTGAACCAGACGTTTGGAAAATGGACTTCTGGTTTCCCTCTTGTGCTGTTTTTTGTACTCTGGAGCCTTCAGAGAAGCTTCCTGAAGCCCCTGAGTGTGAAAAACAGTCCAATGGGCAAAACAGACATTTGTAAAATGGTTTCCCCATTGTGCTGTTTTTTGCTTCCTTGAAGGCTCCAGAGTGCAAAAAACAGCCCAATGGGCAAACAGAGGTGCAGTTTTTGGAACTTCCGGTTTGCCCATTTGTCCATTTTTTCACCATCCCGGGCTTCAGTCTGTGTGCATGTGTGCGGAATTGTCAGAAATAAGTTCATTTCTGAAGGTAATATCACAAATTAATGCAAGTAAATGGTTTGTAACCAGGGGAGGGCTACCAAATTTTTTACTACCACACTGTGGGCATGGCTTATGCAGGACGCCCTGCATTTTCTTTCAACATCTTTCAGTACAAATTGGGTGCTCTGGGATGGAGCTCCATTTTCGTTAACCCACTGCGTTCCCCCACCCCGTCCGGGCAGCAGCCCACCCCTGAGAGAGGCTGACGTAAGCCACAATCAGCATATAATCATGGGTTTGCTAATTGTGCTGCAATCTGATTGGCTGTATCCTACATAATGTTCTGTCTGGGTTCCCCCAGACCTCAACACCAACTGGAAAAAACAGCCAGACACTCTGGTAAAAGCCAAAAGTATTTTATAGCTGGAAAAAATAAGCACAGAGGAAAACCTGTTCTTCCCAACAGACAGGCTATAATACGTTACAGCAGGGTCCTGATGTCCAGACAATACAGCAAGCTTCTTGCTGGCACACACCCCCAAGGTTTCAATAGTCAAAGACACAAACCAGGATTCCAAGACGCCAAAGTTCACAGCCAGATCCCACGACTCTCAAAGATAAAACTCCACAAGCCAGGAAGGGTGGGTCTGCCTTTTAGCCTTTCCCAAGAGCACCACACCCAAACCCAGCTGTTGCCTCTTTAATGCTGAAAGTACTTAGCCAATTGATTTCTTCTCTGAGTAGCTCTTCTTTGTCGCAGATCAATTATGGCTTGTGCATTTTCCTCTAAGGAATCCAGGCTGCTTGCTGGGGAGAGCTCCCCCTGGTGGGACTCTGGCTGTCCTCCCTCTTCTTCAGCCTGGGATTCCTCCTCCTCGTCTGTCTGCACCTCCTGTTCCTCAGCCTCTCCCTCTGAGCTGGAAACCGACAGAAGATCAGCCGTTCCCTGAGGGGCCTCAGACGGAACCACAACACATAAGGAGGAACACCCTTGCATGGGTGTGGTTTGTTACCTTGTTGTTTGATACAGAGTGGTTTGTTACAGTGGGTGGTTTGTTATAGAGTGGTTTGTAGTTTAGTGGTTAGTGCTTAGTGGTTGCAGTGGTGGATATTATAAGAGTTATGTTAAAGTATTGTATGATAGATTATTTAGAAAAGCAGTTTGATAAAAGAAAAGTAAAATATATTTTTACAAGAAAGCCTGCTGCTGTGTTTCATTGAAGACTTCAATTAGGTATAGTGGTTAACTGTGTGGCTACTTGGTAGGTTAACTTCCGTGTGCGCAAACTCTCTGCCCAACAGGGATGGGGGGATTGTGTGCATGCACAGAGGCAGCATGGAGAGTTGAACATGCATGGAGGGAAGGGAATGGGTGTGGACAGGGGTGGGCTACTGCCCAGACCGGGGTGGTGGTGAACGGACGCAGTGGGGTAGCGAAAATGGAGCTCCACCCCAGAGCACCCAATTTGCACTGAAAGATGTTGAAAGAAGATGCATGGCGTCCTGCATAAGCCACGCCCACAATATGGTAGTAAAAATTTTGGTAGCCCTTCACTGGCTATGGGCATGTGCACACATGCTAGCCCAAATGCACACACCCTTTTGGCACACGAACCAAAAAAGTTTCATCATCACTGATCTACATCAGTGTTTCCCAACCTTCGCAACTTGAAGATATTTGGACTCCAACTCCCAGAATTCTCCAGCCAGCAAATGCTGGCTGGGGAATTCTGGGAGTTGAAGTCCAAATATCTTCAAGTTGCCAAGGTTGGGAAACACTGATGTAGATCATTATTGTTGATGTGTATTGGCCATTTTTTGTCCAGAATTTCAAGAATGAACTATTTCAGCTTCCCCAAAGAGATCAAGGATTCTGCCTGGAGGACTCAACTGAACAGTCATTGCTAAATTTCTTTAAAAACAAATGCAGCCAGGTTCAAATGTAGCTTACATTACCTCTGGCTAATACAAAAGTTTTATTCTGCCTGCCAATCGCAAAACTAATGTTGCAAACATTCCCTGCTGTGCCAAAAAAAACCCCAAACCCTGAGACTGGAACACTGAAAGCTATAGCCCAAGGTCCAGAATCGGCCCATTAAAATTTTAGTGGAGGCCTCAGAATCAAACATCATCCTACCAGAGACCATGGGGGAAAAAACCCAGAATGAAGTTCTTGATGTGTTTTATGCAGTCAATTACTGAGCAGCACAAATGCAGAATAAGCGATTTCAGTTAATCAAAAAACCAAAAGAAAAATAGCCATTAAAAACCATGGATCAGATTTAGCAAATCCTTGCAACAAAGAGCAGATGGGCAGGGCACAGAGGGAAATCATATCAATCCCTACCATGGTTGAGAAATTTTCAAGGTCAGTTAGCTCTAGTGAAAGTAGTATTATGGGTTTTTGGCAATGTTAGCTTGAGCTTAGCTTGCCGAACATGCCAGTGCAATGTTTAAGCCATTAGCTTGCAACTTAACTGAACTTTTTTTTAAAGCAGTAGGCATTTTTTTTGCTCTAGTAGGCATTTAGCCTAGTAAATGCAGCTTGCATTCTGCAAGTATAAGTAGATTCAGAGCCTTCTCTGTAAATCTCTCCACCTGTGAATAATGAAAGTGTGTTGTTTCATATTGCATTATGCCATAGTATACCCCAATTAGTTTGTGTAATTGATTGGATCTTTATTACAATAAAGCCAAAGATGAAATTTGCAATAGGAGTATTGTTTTTTTCAGATATTTGTGTGTGTGTTTGGAAAATGCTATAGCCTTTGGAGAGAGGCGGCATACAAATCTAATAATAAATACAAATACATCTTTATATGAATAAAGATGTACTATAATATAAAATAACTTAATAATAAAAAAATAACTTAATATGAATTTTGCTGTATACTGTGTATATACATACAATGACAATAAAGTTTTTATTTATTTAGTTAGTTATCAAAGCATCTGACTGAATATACATTCATCTGAAAGAGAAAACTTGATTTAGTTTCAAAAAACAAGAGACATTTTTGTTCTCTGGGTTTATTCCAATGGCTGCAGAGATCTATTTCAGCCAAAATTTTATTTTTTCACATTTGTCCTCCATGCAGGTATTTATGCTAAGGGTTCATTATATTATAAAAGAAAGTTTCCTAGCAAAGTTGAGATCCTTTTTGTGTCCAATCATAGCTGTCTATTGTCAACTTATTCTCACCTTCAAAAAGGTGAGACATCAGTGAGTCTTTTCTTCATCATAGTCCCCTTTTAAACACTTTTTATGGTCACAGATCCTCAACTCAAGATCTAAATCATAACATTTCTTCAAGCTTTCAGACTCCCTGATATCATCACGATCCTTCAGGGGTCCCCAGAGCACAGGTTGAGAACCACTGGTTTACATTAAAAGTCTGGAAACAATGTCACCCCAACTTTGAGAAGTACACAGACTCAAAAAACTAAGGATTTGAAAAGGACAGAAGATATGGTGAAGAGAAGTAGAAATATTAAGACTGGAATCCTAAATAGAAAAACCCTGCAAAGCAATCTCTTGTTGAAAAATCCACTTGTTCAGTCCTTACTAGTTTTACCTATGCTATGTCCTTGTTTTGAAGGTTTTTGTGAATATTTTATTTTCCTACTGAAATAACATTGAAAGTATGTCACTCGGTTATGAATATAACACCATTATTCCCTTTATCTCAGATTATGAAAAGAACATAATATTATAAGACACTGGTTTAGCAGTGATCAGAAATCATCTTCCTTTTAGACTGCTATAAATTTTTTATTTCTCTTTGATCAACTTCAGGTAAAGGTTATCACCAACTTCCCTTTATGCATTTTTTAATGGTAACAAGTGCTTTTTTCATTCTCCAGTGCTACAGAATTACCATCGTTTGAAAGAATTGTTTAGGTTCCTTGACCAGAAGAGGCATTTAACTGTATCATGCATGATGTATGGTACATTTAATTGCTCTTTGCAGCTATTCAAAAAGCATTCAGAAGTAATCATTTAGCATTAATATCCTGGGGCAACCCAAGGTCACAGTACATTAAAAACTAATTCAGAATGATTCAAGAATGCATTTTTCATATAGCGAGTACTGTAATCTTTCTGTGGGATAAAAAGCGATAGCGGCAATTCAGCCTGATGGGAGACAGGTTATTCCACAGAATCTGCCATTGGATACATAGTCAGGTTCCTTGTTACGGGTTTCTGTCATCCAGCCAATTGAACTCAAACAATCTGGTTAGCTTCTGACGAATAAAGGTTGATGTGCTAAGAGACAGCTGTCATTGCTGGTTTGACCAAATATAGCTAAATATATAAATCAGAGTTTAATGGTCAAACTTGAACTTTCTGTCATTCTTTGCTTCTGTGCTGCCCCCCCACCACCACATTGAGAGATCATGCAAATGTAAATGTCATTTTTAAAATGGTTTCAATACTTCTGACATTACTTTAAGTTACATTGAGTGACTAGAGGAGGAAAGGAAAACAGTGGTACCTCTACCTAAGAACGCCACTACTTGTGAACATTTCTAGATAAGAACCGGGTGTTCAAGATTTTTTTTGCCTCTTCTCAAGAACCATTTTCCACTTACAAACCTGAGCCTCCGAAACTGTAACCAGAAAAGGCAGTGAAAAGCCTCCGTGGGGCCTCTCTAGGAATCTCCTGGAAGGAAACAGGGCCGGAAAAGGTGGGGAGAAGCCTCTGAGGGGCCTCTCTAGGAATCTCTTGGGAGGAATCAGGGCCGAAAAAGGCAAGGAGAAGCTCACTAACAATCTCTTGGGAGGAAACCGGGCCGGAAAAGGCGGGGAGAAGCCTCTGAGGGGCATCTCTAGGAATCTCCTAGGAGGAAACAGAGCCTCCACCCTCCCTGTGGTTTATCCAATCACATGCATTATTTGCTTTTACATTGATTCCTATGGAAAAAATTGCTTCTTTTTACAAACTTTTCGACTTAAGAACCTGGTCACGGAATGAATTAAGTTCGTAAGTAGAGGTACCACTGTACTGGTTTCTTAATTAAATATGAATATTTTATGCAATAGGTGCTGGAGTGTCCAGTCCCACTCCCTCCTCCTTGGTTAGAACTAGTTGGCCAAGTTGCTGTGCATAATGAAAGAAACAAAATGTTAAAAAGCTATGATGTTTATGTAATTACTTACAAAGCATGTCTAAGTTATATTAAAGTTACCAAAATATCTTTATAATCCCCAAGGCATGCCACAGTGTTTGAGCACCCCTAATGTTTGGAATTGAAGGTTGAACATTTTGACACACCCTGCAAGTGTGCAACATGCTCCAAACTGACAAATTCAAATTGAAAGGAAGAGATAAGTGACATAAGACATTCATTCCAAAATACACAATGAATTTACAGATGATGATAATAATAATAATTATTATTGTTGTTGTTGTTATTGTTCTTGTTGTGGTGATGATGATGATGCAACTTTATGCCACCCAATTCCCAGAGGACTCCGGGTCGCTTCCAACAAAAAACATTTAAAAACAATTAAAATACTTAATTAAAAGCCCTAATAAAAAGTAAATAATGTGTGCAATTGGGGTAACCAAAGGGCCCTGTTTCCTTCCAGGAGATTCCTAGAGAGTCCCCATGGAGGCTTCTCCCTGCCTTTTCTGGTTACAGTTTCAGAGGCTTGGGTTTGTAAGTGGAAAATGGTTCATGAGAAGAGGCAAAAATATCTTGAACACCCGGTTCGTATCTAAAAAAGTTTGTAAGTAGAGGCGTTCATAGGTAGAGGTACCACTGAACTAAGAATTATGACAATTGCAATCCAATGAATCTGAAGGACATAAGTCCTCAGAGGGGGATGACATACAAATCTAATAAATTACTATTATTATAGAAACATAGAAACATAGAAGACTGATGGCAGAAAAAGACCTCATGGTCCATCTAGTCTGCCCTTATAATATTTCCTGTATTTTATCTTACAATGGATATATGTTTATCCCAGGCATGTTTAAATTCAGTTACTGTGGATTTACCAACCACGTCTGCTGGAAGTTTGTTCCAAGGATCTACTACTCTTTCAGTAAAATAATATTTTCTCATGTTGCCTTTGATCTTTCCCCCAACTAACTTCAGATTGTGTCCCCTTGTTCTTGTGTTCACTTTCCTATTAAAAACACTTCCCTCCTGAACTTTATTTAACCCTTTAACATACTTAAATGTTTCGATCATGCCCCCCCCCTTTTCCTTCTGTCCTCCAGACTATACAGATTGAGTTCATTAAGTCTTTCCTGATACGTTTTATACTTAACACCTTCCGCCATTCTTGTAGCCCATCTTTGGACCCGTTCAATTTTGTCAATATCTTTTTGTAGGTGAGGTCTCCAGAACTGAACACAGTACTCCAAATGTGGTCTCACCAGCGCTCTATATAAGGGGATCACAATCTCCCTCTTCCTGCTTGTTATACCTCTAGCTATGCAGCCAAGCATCCTACTTGCTTTTCCTACCGCCCGGCCACACTGCTCACCCATTTTGAGACTGTCAGAAATCACTACCCCTAAATCCTTCTCTTCTGAAGTTTTTGCTAACACAGAACTGCCAATGCAATACTCAGATTGAGGATTCCTTTTCCCCAAGTGTATTATTTTACATTTGGAAACATTAAACTGCAGTTTCCATTGCTTTGACCATTTATCTAGTAAAGCTAAATCATTTACCATATTACAGACCCCTCCAGGAATATCAACCCTATTGCACACTTTAGAGTCATCGGCAAATAGGCAAACCTTTCCTACCAGACCTTCCCCTATGTCACTCACAAACATATTAAAAAGAATAGGACCCAGAACAGACCCTTGTGGCACACCGCTTGTAACCTGTCTCTGCTCAGAATACTCGCCATTAACAATAACTATCTGATGTCTACGCTTCAGCCAGCTACAAATCCACTGAACTATCCAGGGATTAAGTCCAATCTTCACTAATTTATCTATCAGCTCTTTATGTGGAACCGTATCAAAGGCTTTGCTGAAGTCCAGATAGGCAATATCCACGGCACCACCTTGATCCAACACCTTTGTGACATAGTCAAAGAAATCAATGAGATTAGTCTGACATGATTTGCCTTCAGTAAAGCCATGCTGATTTGGGTCCAATAAGTTGTTGTTGTTGTTGTTGTTGTTATTATTATTTTGAGATGATCTAGACTAATAATTCATCTTTGGTCACTTGCAATTTGGGAATGAAAGATTACCTTTACCCAACTAATTTAATTAATTGCTTTAATATTTAAATGTAACACTTTGCTCTTAGAGATTTAAACTAACCAGAAATTGAATCTATGTGTCAGTAGGCAGCCGATTTTGCATTTATTCATTGCCTCTTTTTCTGTGCCTTCACCCCCACTCTTCTAGTAATGATCTTCAGTTTTAAGTGCAAGGTTACATAAAACGTTCCGTGTTAAAAATAATCACACACACCCCTCACTCCTCACCCCAACAGATGAAGAATTCTACCACAAAGGAGAGATTAGGACAGCCAATTTAATGACTTAATATTGTACAATATAAAATCATTCCAGTTGAATAACTTTTAATTTATTATAATGCATAGATGCCAATTATGTCTGATTTATTAAGAGAAGTTCAGCAGTACTAAGGCCGTGTGTTTTGAATGGTTGCCATGGCACCCAGCTTTCACAAGGACAGCTTAAGGATCATTAATGTGTCAAGGTGATAAGTTTTGACACTTGGTGGATTTAATGATGAATGATAATAACATTACCTCTTCACATTGCCAAACATCCAGGATTTAAGCTAGACCACATATAGTCCTGATTTATTCAATATTTCAGGTTAACTTGGTTTTAGAATACTGGTTACACAATGGTTACTTCTGTTGTGGCAGCTGAATTGCCTGTTTGACCGGAACATCAGTGAATGGGCCCTGCTGAAACTCAGGGGCACTCCTAGGAGAATCCAAACACAGACCTTAACTATTATGTCCTACCCAGAGATTAGCAAAGAGACTAGTTATAATGGGAAACCCAGGTTGTTGTGATTGGTTGGGTTGTTCGTCGGGAGCAAGGGTGGCAAAAGCTCTATCACCTGATTGGTTGTTACCTCAGCGGGCGTGCATATATAAACCCTGTCACTTGTTATGGCCTCAGTTCCTCATCTATATACGTTGTGTACAATTCTAATAAAGCTTTGGTTACCGACTCCTGCCTCCGGCTATTTCATTAACGACATATCACAAAGACCTATGTATAGAACTCAGCGACTAGAATTCACAATCTCCTAGTTTCTAGCCTGGAGTCTTAACCATTACACAAAACATGATATGATTGATATGATATGATATGACATGACATATGATACGATATGATATGATATGACATGACATGATAGATGAGATGAGAAAGGATTATGTTGTTATGTTATGTTGTGTTATGTTATCATATATATATATCACATGTTTATATATATGGTACCTCTACTTAATTTGTTCCGTGACTAGGTTCTTAAAGAGAAAAGTTTGTAAGAAGCAGCAATTTTTTCCCATATAAAAGCAAATAATGTGTGCAATAGGGGAACCACAGGGAGGATGGAGGCCCTTTTTCCTCCCAGGAGATTCCTAGAGAGGCCCCCATGGAAGCTTCCCTCCACCTTTTCTGGCCCTGTTTCCTCCCAGGAGATTCCTAAAGAAGCCCCATGGATGCTTCCCCCCACCTTTTCTGGCCCTGTTTCCTCCCAGGAGATTCATAGAGAGGCCCCACAGAGGCTTCTCCCTGCCTTTTCCAGTTACAGTTTCGGAGGCTCGGGTTTGTAAGTGGAAAATGGTTCTTGAAAAGTAGAAGCATTCTTAGGTAGAGATAATGCGTGTGATTGGAGAAACCACAGGGAGGGTGGAGGCTCTGTTTTCCCCCCCTCCAGGAGATTCCTAGAGAGGCCTCTCAAAGGCTTCTGCCCACCTTTTCTGGTCCGGTTTCCTCCCAGGAAGATTGTCAGTGAGACCCCACAAAGACTTCTCCCCACCTTTTCCGGCCCTGTCTCCCAGGAGATTCCTAGAGAGGCCCCACAGAGGCTTCTCCCTGCCTTTTCTCGTTACAGTTTGGGATGCTCGGGTTTGTAAGTGGAAAATGATTCTTGAGAAGAGGCAAAAAAAAAAGAACACCTGGCTCTTATCTAGAAAAGTTCGTAAGCAGAGGCGTTCTTAGGTAGAGGTACCACCGTCGTACATATTTACTATGTATATAGCTCATTATAACTTCCACAATTTATTCCAATTGAGTTTTTATTTTGAATTATACTACTGAGGCTCCTTAGCTGAAGAGGCATCAGATGCGTTTCTTTGTCTGGGCTTCTTTCCAAATCTGAATGGGCTTCACCGAAAGCTCTTCAAGCAACACTTGCTAAAAGTTTGTTTTCTGACTGAATTTCTTCTTCACCCAAGAAGCAACTAAAAATAATTCCTAATCCATTTACAGTTGATTCTTCATGCAGTGCTGCTAGTCTCCTCGGTTCAACTGAGATGACAAACAAAGGCAGGAATGCTTGTTCCGAATTTTTGGCTACGCGTAAAGGAATCCAAATGTCTTCGAGTCCATTGGTGATTATGTATTATCTGGGCTGCTGTATCTTTATCCTTACGGAAAGTCTCTTGAGGCCCTCAAGGCAATGTACTCAGCACTTAATGCCTGCTTTCATGCCATAATCCTGAAAGAAGGAGTAATAAAAATGTATTTACTCCTGTCAAAACTAATCTGTTAATTGGAAAGTTTGTGGAGAGTTTTTTCGCAGGTTGTATTCTAAAGGAAAATAGAGCTGTTTTTCCTTGAGCGGAGAGCATCTATTGTGGAGGTAATTGCAAGGCCTAGGCTGACCTGGGAATGAGGTAGTCTATATCTAAATACCTGAAGTGAAGGGGGGGGGAAGATATGAAAGCCGAGGCCCCATCTGCCAGACTGTAATGATTGTGCTATTTGAAAGCAGAAAGGTTCGTCTGAAGCAGCTGGTTTCTCTCCAAGTGACCTTTTAGCATTTCTGCTTTCGCCGTCTGACAGATGTGTCAACTCAATAATTTCAAAAGCCCCTGAGTAAATAACCAATTGTGAGCAAGGATGACCCAAAGCGATGGCAAAATGGGTGCAGCACGCTGCACATTACGGAGCATAATACCTACAGAAAGAACCAGGAACATTATCAAGAGGAGAGAGAAGGAAATTTACTCTTATTTTTTTGAATAAATGGATTTCACTGCCTGCAATCCCATTCTTTGCTGGGAGAGGTGACCGAGAAAAAGGAGACACTGTTGAATGAACAGAATGGCATTATGAGATGGTTTGCCCTTGGAATATTTCTGTTAGCTGGTTGCAGGACTCAGATGGTGGGTCAGAGCTCAAAATGGAGTCTGGACCCTTACTCAGTGCACAGCTGGGGGAGAGTTGCTAAGACCTACACTAATTGCTTTGGTGAATAAACTGGAGAGCTCCAACAAGGTGATTGCAATCAAGCCAGGCTTAATATCAAATCTGAAGCCTTCAATGAATTTCTGAGACAAATACTCAAGGAGATTTCCCCAACCTGGTGCCCTCCAGAGACCAAAGAAGGAAATTTCTAAGAATTATACCAGAGGGAGAAACGCTGTGCTAAAGTCTGAAGGACATTAAGAATCCTCAGCATTTGAGGATAATAATGTGCTTCCCCACTCCCTCGGTCCAACGATCAATATATCTTTTATTACTTTTTATGTGTCTTGGAAAATGTTGCATTTAGCAGCCCATACTGGATTCCACCAACACTGGAACATTACTTTATACATTTCTGAGAAGGACTGAATATTGAGGATTCCTTCCTTCTAGTCTCTAAGTAAATAATAATAATAATAATAATAATAATAATAATAATAATAATAATTTATTATTAGATTTGTGTGCCGCCCCTCTCCGAAGACTCGGGGTGGCTCACAACAATGATAAACAGTGTACAAATCCAATATTTAGAAAAACAATTTAAAAAACCCTTGTAATAAAATGATCACACAACCCAATCAAACCATACATAAACCAAGATAGTTAGTGGATATGTCGATTTCCCCTTGCCTGGTGACAAAGATGAGTTTTCAACAACTTGCGAAAGGCGAGGAGGGTGGGGGAAGTTCTGATCTCCGGGGGGAGTTGATTCCAAAGCACCGGGGCCACCACAGAGAAGGCTCTTCCCCTGGGTTCTGCCAGATGACATGGCTTAGTTGACGGGATCCGGAGAAGGCCAACACTGGGGAACCTAATCGGCCGCTGGGATTCGTGTGGCAGATGATGGCTCCAGAGGTATTCTGGAGGGGCTTTATAGGTCATAACCAACACTTTGAATTGTGACCAGAAACTGATCGGCAGCCAGTGCAGGCGTCAGAGTGTTGACGAGACATGGGCATATCTAGGAAGGCCCATGATTGCTCTCACGGCCGCATTCTGCATGATCTGAAGTTTCCAAACACTTTTCAAATATATACAATGTGACATAATAGATCTTCTCCTAGTATACCTGCACTTATAGGAGTGGGAGTGTCTCTGGGGGGGACATGGAGTGATGGCAGTGGGTGCGAATGTTCCCAGGAACATGTGTAGTCCCTCTCGATCAATTCCTCCAGAGGGGGAGTGTTTTCCCAGTTGCACACTGCTACAAGCCTAGAAGAGAAGGCGGCCAGGTGTGGTTGGGGAAGCTGTGTGGGTTCTTGTTATTCTCGGGAGGTGGAGCAGTAGCCATGAGCAACATGGTGAACCTGCTGATTGACAAGGAGGAACATCCCCTGCAGCTGAGCAAAAGCTTCAAACAGCACCCTAAAGCCTCCTTCCACAACATTCACTGTGAGTGACCGGCAGAGGTGGTGCTTATGGGTCAGGCCAGTGATCCCAAAACATTGTCTTCATTAAGCTGGCCTGGCCCCTTGTCAAAAGAGGGCCCTCACCAGGTAGCCTATGCCTGCCTAACTGAAAACAGGCTCCACTGAGTTCCGTGTGACTTTGCTCCCAGGAAAGTGGGTAGAGCAGCCTTCCCCAGTCAATAGTTTGCTTGCAGTTTATAAAAAGTAAAATAATAAATATTAACACTAAAATTCCATTGGGGCACAGATCGGAAAGTTGGGGGGTGCGTGAAATGTTAACTTCTTCCTGGGAGGGGGAAGGCATAACAGAAAATAATTGAGAAGCAATGCCCTATGGTAATATTATAATTGTTTCTGTATTTTTAGAAAAGAGGGACAATTGGTTTTGTTCCTAAATGCCAAGTGTACATCCACAGTACTATTTTCTTAGTGATAACTATTTCTTAATCCCCAACATGCGGTGAGTGAGTCAGAATACTCTAGTATTTAAGGTGTTGGATGAAATTCAGCAGGTTCTGACAGGTTCTGTAGAGGAAATTTTGAGTAGTTCAGAGAAATGGCAAATACCACCCCTGGCTGATCCCAGAATGGGTTGGGAATGTGGATTTTCAGTATCCTTCCCTTGCCACACCCACTAAGTAAGGGGGGGGGAATTGAATTTCATCCCTGTGTTGAACTAGAAATGATGATACCCAGGAGGCCCAGGTTCTATATGTTCTCAACCACAGAATTTCCCTGTGTGACTTTGGCCAACTCACCAGAGCCTACAAAACTTTTGCCAGACCCATCCTTGAATACAGTTCATCTGTCTGGAACCCACACCACATCTCAGACATCAACACCCTTGAAAACGTTCAAAGATACTTCACCAGAAGAGCCCTTTACTCCTCCACTCGAAACAGAATACCCTACGAAAGCAGGCTATCAATCCTAGGTCTTGAAAGCTTAGAGCTATGTCGCCTTAAACAAGATCTAAGTATTGCCCACAAGATCATACGCTGCAACGTTCTACCTGTCAATGACTATTTCAGCTTCAATCACAACAACACAAGAGCACGCAACAGATTCAAACTTAATATTAACCGCTTCAACCTTGACTGTAAAAAATATGACTTCAGCAACTGAGTTGTCGAAGCGTGGAGCTCATTACCTGACTCAGTAGTGTCAACCCCTAACCCCAAACATTTTTCCCTTAGACTATCCACGATTGACCTGTCCAGGTTCCTTAGAGGTCAGTAAGGGGCGTGCATAAGTGCACCAGTGTGCCTTCCGTCCCCTGTCCAATTGTCTCTCCTTATCTCATTTATCTTTTCTTCCTTTCAAATTTGTTCACCTATACTTTTATATCTTTTCTTCTATTCTTTTCTTTACTTATATTATTGCATATCTTTCTCTTCAATGTGTATTATGTATTGTACAAAATAAATAAATAAAATAAAATAAATAAATAAATAAATAAAATAAGTTACTTTCTCTCAGCCCAACTTACATTAGATGATTGTTGTGGAGAAAAAGAAGGGGAGGCAACATTTTGTAAGGTGCCTTAAGCTCCCATGTAAAGGATGGGATATAGTTTTACTTAATAACAATAACTGAATTGCAGGTCACATGGCTGAAACATCTGACTTATTTTTGAACTTAGTTCATAGTTTCTTCTGTCTTTTCTAAAGAGACTGATGGGGACTTCTGAAAAAGTCTTCTAATTGCACATTCTTTAATGAGATTTTGGTCTTCCCTTAGAAAAAAATATTATCAAGCTATGGAAGAGGATGTTACCTAATTGGCATTCATAGTGCATTGCTTTTCTTAAATTTTCTGAAAGTCCTTCAAATCTATCCAACAGCTATTCTGTTTGAACACACCTAGCATTATTTGTACCATTTAGCAAACTGTATAAAAAAGGAGGACTCGGTTCTTTGAATTTGGCCTTCAAAGAATTGCAGATAAATTCATTTCGTTAGACCAGAAGAGATGTCACAGAGTGGTTTAATAAAGCACTGTCTTTAAAATTAATAAGCTTTCTTTTACAGTATTTCCTCTCAAAGTGAAGAACAAAAAACCCTGCAGATCTAAGGACACACATGGAAAGATTGTTAAAACCAAAATCAATAGTTAAAATCAAAAGTGCTCAATAGAGAACATCTCCTGTAAAGTCTTAATTTTTTTCTAGACCATGGTTAGTTGATACCTTTTAAGGTTACTTAAAAATCTATAGCACCAGCCTTGGCAGACCCTTAGTTGAAAGTGAATTCTTCAGAAGTTCAAAACCATTTCAAAGAAAATTCTGTCTATCAAGTCAAGTAACTTAATTTGGTCTATACATAATACAATACATAATACAATTAGGGCCTCTATCTTAAGATAGAAAGATATAAGCAAACATTTCATTAGCAACCATTTGGGGAGGGAGTTAAAAGAAAAAGTGATGAAATGTCTGTTGTGATGTTGTGATTCTAATTCCATTTCCTACTGGGTTGCAACAACATGATGTAAGTATAAACAAGTAGAATTTATATTGCAATGTGATGACATGCATTTCATCATTCTGGTCATAGAAAAAAAAAGTTTGGGAACTGAAAACCTAGGTCCAAACCATATGTACTTCAAAAGCAATAAAATGTAAGAAGTAGAGCACGCAAACCTATCTTAGTGACACATTTGATTCTCAGTTGAAATTTCAGGTGTATCTTTAATGCCTTATAGTCATAGCAGGTAACAGAATATGGTTGGCCCTTCCAAACTCAAAAGTGTCAACCAGGATTGGATTTGGATAATATTTGGATGATAAATCATCAAGAAAGGCCAAGGCAGTAGGATTGAATGAGAAGTTTTTTTAAAAAAATACTGTATATTCAATTCAATTTATTAGATTTGTATGCCGCCCCTCTCCAAAGACTCCAAGCAGTCCACAATATCTCCACAATAGCAGGGGCAATCCACTTCTAGGTGAATTATAGGGTCAGCAGGAATTGAATTGAAGGAGAGAGCGAGGTTAGATAGATAGACAACAGACAGGCAGATTTCTTTGCATTCTTTTATGTTTACTTGGATTCCAAATCTGATAATTATGTGCTCATGTATTTCTGCAGTTGATGATGAAGTAGTCATCTTCAACTGCAGGAAGGACATTTTGGTATATGATTTTATGAACTACAGTTAGACCAGATCAGAGGTGACATAGTTGTCAATTGTCTAATTGCAGTACAGTGTTCCCTTGATTTTTGCGGGGGATGCGTTCCGAGACCGCCCGTGAAAGTCAAATTTCCGCGAAGTAGAGATGTGGAAGTAAATACACCATTTTTGGCTATGAACAGTATCACAAGCCATCCCTTAACACTTTAAACCCCTAAATTACCATTTCCCATTCCCTTAACAACCATTTACTCACCATTATTACTGGTACTCACCATTGAATAAGACACTTAGTGATCCTGATATTTATAAACATATTATTGATTAACAATAATTATTTTTTTGTTATTTATTTGCAAAAATTCTTAGTTTGGCGATGATGTATGACGTCATTGGGCGGGGAAAAACGTGGTATAGAAAAAAACCCGCAAAGTATTTTTTTAATTAATATTTTTGGAAAAACCATGGTATAAGCTATTCACGAAGTTCGGACCCGCGAAAATCGAGGGAACACTGCATTTCAAGTCTGGTGGAATAAGGTATTCTGTTGCAAGCATAGGAGTCTTCTTGTGAAATATTTCTGGACTCTCTCAGTTGTATTAATGTCTGATATGCAATATGGGCTCCAGACTGGTGAGCTGTATTCTGGAATTGGTCTAACAAATGTTTTGTTTCCTCTGGTTAGCAGTGTAATATTGCTAGAGAAGAAGCTACGTAAGATTAGATTAACAACTCTTAAGTGCTTTTTTGGCACTAAGGGGAATTTGATTGTCAGTCTGCTCACTTCTATGTTTTCCCCTCATTCCTGGAAAGCAGAGAGGAAGAAGGGACAACTGAAAAGCTAAAGAAACCACCAAATGTCAGAATCCATTAGTCAACAATAGAGTGCAGTACACAGAGCATTCAAAGGCATTCTTATTGCCCATTCATGACGAACAAATATCAGCCTGCTTGCCTCTTACCTGTATCTCTGAATCTGCTGGGAGAAAGATGAGTTTGAGAAAGATGCTCTTTGGGAGTTATTGAATGCACACATAATTGTAGACAGTAGTCTCAAAAGAGAATGAGAAAGAGATCCTTACATGGAGACTACAGAAAGGGAAATAAATCAGAGGTAGATTTCTCTCTCCCTCTCTTTTCCTCCCTCCCTCTATATATCTCTCTCTATCTCTCTTCCTCCTCCCCCTCCCCATGTAAGTATATGAATAGATGTCTATAGAATCCATTCTTGCCATACTCGATTGTTATGACGTTGTCCATTTTGGGTCCTGCCCAAAGCTGCACAAAGAAAGGTTACTCCACATTCTTTCATAAATATTTGTGTTTATGTTCCTGTTGCTTTTATTCTTACTAATGGAATGATCTCATTGTCTGAAGCTGTAGCTTGGTTGTGTTTTAAACAACAAAATATTGTGTATCACAATAATGATTTCATATTCATATGTTACTTTGAAGGCTTGAGCAGATAAATGGGCAATGGCTTTTCTAAACTGTGAAAAAAGGAGTAAATTCTTCACCCAAAGAATTTACAAGAGTGAAAAAAACAAGTTAAAAAATTCGGCTTTACACACAACCTCTCATGGGTTCTAATGAATGTGTATAATGCAGTAAAAATAATGGCTCAGGTTCAGTTCAGTGTAATTAAAAAGACAAGGACTGAGTAATCTGTGTGCCTATTTAATTTGCAGGAGTTAATAGGCAACTTCAAACCCACTGTTCAAACAAAAGGTTGTTTGGGAGGGAGATTAAACAGGCCTTCAGCAAGATGTTTTTATGAGGTAAAATCTCTTCTGTGGTGTGTTAACACTTTCAAGGCAAAAAAAGTGACCTGCTCTATAACTTTTAAAAGAATTTGAAATGCAGTGGTACCTCTACCTAAGAATGCCTCTACTTATGAACTTTTCTAGATAAGAACCGGGTATTCAAGATTTTTTGCCTCTTCTCAAGAACCATTTTCCACTTACAAACCTGAGCCTCAAAAACTGTAACTGGAAAAGGCAGGGAGAAACCTCTGTGGGGCCTCCCTAGGAATCTCCTGGGAGGAAACAGGGCAGGGAAAGGTGGGGAGAAGCCTCTGTGGGGCCTCTCTAGGAATCTCCTAGGAGGAAACAAGGTAGGAAAAGGCAAGGTAAAGCCTCCATGGGGCTTCTCTAGGAATCTCCTGTGAGGGAACAGGGCCTTCACCCTCCCTGTGGTTTCCCCAATGGCACACATTATTTGCTTTTATATTGATTCCTATGGGAAAAATTGCTTCTTCTTACAAACATTTCTACTTAAGAACCTCATCATGGAACGAATTAAGTTTGTAAGTGAAGGTACCACTGTATATTTTCCCCATCAGTTTTATATGCTTTTTTAATATTATATTTGTTCTACTATAATATTGTTTTTATTATTGTTGTGAGCCACCCCGAGTCTTCAGAGAGGGGTGGCATACAAATCTAATAAATTATTATTATTATTATTATTATTATTATTATTATTATTATTATTATTATTATTATTAAAACTATATTGTTTTTTTCTCTTATTTTATGTCATTATTTTATATAACCACTTATGTATTTTGCACTGAGTTACCTTGGTGTTTTCATTACAGTCTTAGTTACAGTAAATCCCCCATTAAGATGATAGATAAAATGTATATGTTAAAGAAATGAATTTTTTTCTATCTGAACTGCAATATTCCTGAAAATTGGGATCTCATTCAACAATATCTGAAAACCAATTCCTCTGCTGTGAATCATGAAAAAAGCTTGTGCCAAAGATATTGGTTCCCTGGAGAAGGCTCTAATGTTAGGAAAGGTAGAAGGAAAAAGAATAGGAGAACTATCAACAAGGTGGATGAACGGTGACAATGAATTCACTTTTGGAAGTTCAGGTTAGGGGGAAGACCAACAAGGAGAACATCTGTATCTTCCAAGATGTATCAATAACATGAAGGCACATTATCATTAGTCATCAAAAATATTGGTATGGCTTAACATAGCAATGGGAAGATGCTGCATAACAGAAAACAAGTCGTAGGTCTTCCAGTTCCTCTCACAAGCGCTCTTGAGTTATATGTACAAGTGCACTAGAGTGCCTTCCGTCCCCTGTCCTATTTATTTATTTATTTATTTATTTATTATTTAGATTTGTATGCCGCCCCTCTCCGCAGACTCGGGGCGGCTCACAACAAAGTGAAAACAATTTACAACAAATCTAAATTACTATTTAAAAATATTTAAAAGACCCCATTTTCTAAACACACATACAAACATACCATTCATAAATTGTATATGCCCGGGGGAGATGTCTCAGTTCCCCCATGCCTGATGACAAAGGTGGGTCTTAAGGAGCTTACGAAAGGCAAGGAGGGTACGGGCAGTTCTAATCTCCGGGGGGAGTTGGTTCCAGAGGGTCGGGGCCGCCACAGAGAAGGCTCTTCCCCTGGGGCCCACCAACCGACATTGTTTAGTTGATGGGACCCGGAGAAGGCCCACTCTGTGGGACCTAATCGGTCGCTGGGATTCATGCTCTCCTATATCTCCTATACCTTTCTTCTATTCCTATATCTCTTCTTCTACTCTTTCATTGATATGTTCTATTACTATATCTTCTTTTCTATTATTTCTTAGATATATTTTACTATGAGTATCTCCTCTATAACCTTCATCATGTATTTTACTATGTGTATATAGATATATACCCACTAAAACACTCATTGTGTATTGAACAAAAATAAATAAATAAAATAAAATAAAAAATAAATGTTCCCAAGTCTTCCTCAAGCTAATTACAACAATTATCAGCACGGGAAATGCTTCTTCTTCTTGGCAATTGGCAGTCATGTTGGCCATCCAATTTTTATCAGCAGCCACATGAAAAAGTGCTGCCGAGTTTTGTCCAAACTAGTCCCTTAGATTTTGAAGCCATTATGTTCTTCTTCTTCCTGGACTTCATTTGCCTTCAATCTTTCCTTGGAGGATTAAGTGAAGTACGCAGTCTTTTTCTGGCTGTTACATCATGTCAGAAATAAGTGTATTTCTGAAGGTAACATCACAATGCAAGTAAATGGTTTGTAACCATGGGAGAGGCTGATGTAAGCTGTAATCAGCATGTAATCATGGGTTTGCTAATTGTGCTGCAACCTGATTGGCTGTATCCTTTTTAAGGAGGAACACCCTTGCATGGGTGTGGTTTGTTACAGTGTGGTTTGTTACAGAGAGTGTTTTGATACAAAGTGGTTTGTTATAGTATAGAGTGGTTTGTAGTTTAGTGGTTAATGCTTAGTGGTTGTAGTGGTGGATATTATAATAGTTATAAAAACGCATTGTATGATAGTTTATTTAGAAAAGCAGTATGAAAAAAGAGAAGTAAATATATTTTTACAAGAAAACGTGCTGCTGTGTTTCATTGAAGACTTAAATTAAATAGAGTAGTTAACTGTGGCTACTTGGTGTTGTGATTCCGTCCGAGGCCCCTCAGGGAACGGCTGATCTTCTGTCGGTTTCCTGCTCAGAAGGGGAGGATGAGGAACAGGAGGTGCAGGCAGACGAGGAGGAGGAATCTCAGGCTGAGGAAGAGGGGGAACAGCCAGAGGCCCCCGAGAGGGAGCTCTCCCCAGCAAGCAGCCTGGATTCCTTAGAGGAAAATGCACAAGCAATAATCGATCTGCGACAGAGAAGATCAACACAAAGAAGGGACCAATTAGCTAGGTACTTTCAGCACTAAAGAGGCAACAGCTGGGTTTGGGTGTGGTGCTCTCTGGAAAGGCTAAAAGGCAGACCCACCCTTCCTGGCTTGTGGAGTATTATCTTTGGGAGTCCTGGGACCTGGCTGTGCTCTTTGGCGTCTTGGAATTCTGGTTTGTGACTTTGAATACTGAAACCTTGGGGGGAAAAGGTGGGGGGTCTTATTCTCTACAGTGGTGGGTGTGCCAGCAAGAAGGCTGCTGTATTGTCTGGACATCAGGACTCTGCTGTAAAGTCTGATAACCTGCCTGTGGGGAAGAACAGGTTTTTCTCTGTGTTTATTTTTCAAGCTATAAAGTACTTTTGCTTTTACCAGCGTGTCTGGCTGTTTTTTCCAGTTGGTGTTGAGGTCTGGGGGAACCCAGACAGAACACTTGGTGTGCGCAAAACTCTCTCTGCCCAACAGGTTATGGGCCCAGGAGCTATGCCCAATACGTCCTATTCCCCAAATATTCTAACTTCTGCCCTTTTTTATGGTTTTGATGATTTTCCTTGTCTTTCCCAGATGGCTTTTCATCTCCTCATTTCTGATTTTGTTAACCCAATTAGATTAGATTAGATTTATTGGATTTATATGCCGTCCCGCTCCGCAGACTCGGGGTGGCTCACAACAATGGTGAAGAACAATACATAGTAACAAATCTAATATTTAAAAATCTAGGTTACAGTTTTAGATTAAAAGTCCAAAAAAAGAAACCCCAATATATAAAAAAACAGCACACAATCGAATCATACACAAAAACTACATGGGCAAGGGGGAGATGTTTCAATTCCCCCATGCCTGACGGCAGAGGTGGGTTTTAAGAAGTTTACCAAAGGCAAGGAGGCTGGGGGCAATCCTGATCTCTGGGAGGAGCTGGTTCCAGAGGGTCGGAGCCACCACAGAGAAGGCTCTTCCCCTGGGTCCCGCCAGACGACATTGTTTAGTCGACGGGACCCGGAGAAGGCCAACTCTATAACAACCGCCTGTTACATATTTCTAGTATTTCTAGCATTTCTAGTATCTTCAAGTTCTGTTTCTGTCAGAGACCAACTCTTCACTCCATAGAGCAGGATAAAAAAGATGTAGCATCTGACAAGCCTGATTTTCAATCTTAGGCTTATGTTGTGATTGCAGAGGCCCCTTTTCATTTTGAAGAATGCTGGTTACTACGCAATAATTGAGCTCTGAAGGAAGCATCACGGAGATGTGTGCTTAGTCTTATATAGATCCAGCATTTGTAATACTGTACAATTTCTGGAACGATTCTTGGCCCTTGTTTCAGAGCTAGCTTTGTTGATTCTTCCAAGAGCAAACTAATGAGTTTCTTGGAAGAGCTTTGGGGCTTTCTGTGATTTAAAACTGGCAGTAAAAGAAAAAGAAGACAGAGAAGGTAGTTGGTTAATTGACCTTTATTGTGCCTTCTGGTTCATTTAGAAATGGAAATTAAATTAACATGATAATTCAGTCCTACTGAGTTAAGGCTGCTATAAACCCATTAAATTTTATGGCAATTGATTTAGCATTTTTTTTCTATTAACTGGGTTTAATATTGTCATGCAGATTCAGAGAAGTGGTTCATTCAATTGGGTTTCTTCAAGTTACCAGTCGTAGCTGTTTTATGAGGGTAACTTAATTATGGGAGAGCACAGGTCCTTACCATCAAGAGCATGTATTAATCTTGAAAATGAGTTGGTGCAAAGAGCATAGATAAACAGGGGGAAACCAGAATATGGTGCATTAAATTCTGTGGTAAAACTCACTCTTTGGTACAGTTACCAATACATTTCCTTTTAGTTCTGTTTTTAAATAATCTTTTTAAATGAGTTGCATGCGCTATTCATCATTAACTTTGCTAGTTTATACACCCTACATTTTTAAGCAACTTGCTTGAAATATTATTCATAAGCCTATTCTAATGGCATTGAGTACCTTTTTGTTCTGTTCCCTATACTGGATTTATTTTAGCTATATTTATCTATCTATCTATCTATCTATCTATCTATCTATCTATCTATCTATCTATCTATTAAATTTGTATGCTGCCCCTCTCCATAGACTCGGGGCAGCAGTAATAGAAAAAACAACACAACAGTAATAGAAAAAACAATGTAGAATACAAATCTAATAATTAAAACTAAAAACCCATAATTTTAAAAAACATGCACACAACATACCATACATAAACAATATAGGCTTGGGGAAGTTATATCAGTTCCCCCATGCCTGACGACAGAGGTGGGTTTTAAGGAGTTTACGAAAGGCAAGGAGGGTGGGGGCAGTTCTAATCTCAGGGGGGAGCTGGTTCCAGAGGGTCGGGGCCGCCACAGAGTAGGCTCTTCCCCTGGGACCCACCAAACGACATTGTTTAGTCGACGGGACTGGAAAAGGCCAACTCTGTGGGACCTAATCGGTCGCTGGGATTCGTGCAGCAGAAGGCAGTCCCGGAGATATTCTCCTTCTCCTACTCACAATGTAACAGAAAACAATTATAATTTTACAATGTATTAAATTGAATCAAAACCCCAACATAACTTTCAGAGTACACAGTTATATTCAACAGCCCTGGATCTGGGCTTAGTCTAATCTAGTTCTCTTTACTGAAAAAAAAAAATAAGGAAAGAGAGATTCAGCTTCTGTTCCTGATTATTTTTCTTTCTCTCTCCATCTATATTTACCTTTCTGCTTCAGACATTACTGATGGAAAAGGAACAAACTAAGAAATATAGGTTGTGAAGAACCAGAGTGAAGTGCTAATTGGCTCCTAGGAAAGCGAGGCATTTCTGAACATTTGTTTTTAAGGTAAGTTGAAGATGACATAGAACAATCAAAACAACACTCCCTCCCATCATATCCATTAATGCAAATCTTTCAGTTTGAAGCTGCAACATTATATATTCATAACCAGTAACCTATATAATAATATAGCTCATGATTTTTTAATGATATGCTCTTAATTTTCTCTTTACTAAAGCATTAAAAAGATGCTTATAACTCTGTGGCTTATATAGGGCATTTCTGCACTTACTGTTTAAGCTGCTTCTGTTTTATGCTTATACCAGTTTGACTTTAAATCAGTTTAAGAAATTGTTCTGACCCAGCCTTAGCAGAAGCAAAAAATAGACTCCTTGTTATAAAAAAAACCCTTCTTTATTTACCTCTTGTGAATTAATTGCATTCACCCACTGAAAAGTCCAGGCAATAGTCCTTCAGGGCAGCAACAGGCCTTATCACTTCGTTGTGATAATCACATGGACATGAACTCCCAGCTGAAAGTCTGCAAGTTATGTTCTGGCAAGCAGTCTCTTTGGCACGTAACACAATAAGCAAAATCTTCAGAAATACGAACTGTTGTCTCCTACGACAATCACTCCCCCTTCCTTCTATTTACTCCCCAGCTAGGAAAGAGCCATTCACACAGGCTGTTGGGGTCTGCATGGGTGTCAACAGTCTCAAACTCAACCCTGATAAGACGGAGTGGCTGTGGGTTTTGCCTCCCAAGGACAATTCCATCTGTCCATCCATTACCCTGGGCGGGGGGATTACTAACCCCCTCAGAGAGGGTCCGCAACTTGGGCGTCCTCCTCGATCCACAGCTCACATTAGAGAAACATCTTTCAGCTGTGGCGAGGGGGGCGTTTGCCCAGGTTCACCTGGTGCACCAGTTGCGGCCCTATTTGGATCGGGGGTCACTGCTCACAGTCACTTATGCCCTCATCACCTCGAGGCTCGACTACTGTAATGCTCTCTACATGGGGCTACCTTTGAAAAGTGTTCGGAAACTTCAGATCGTCCAGAATGCAGCTGCGAGAGCAATCATGGGCTTCCCTAAATATGCCCATGTTACACCAACACTCCGCAGTCTGCATTGGTTGCCGATCAGTTTCCGGTCACAATTCAAAGTGTTGGTTATGACCTATAAAGCCCTTCATGGCACCGGATCAGATTATCTCCGGGACTGCCTTCTGCCGCACGAATCCCAGCGACCAGTTAGGTCCCACAGAGTGGGCCTTCTCTGGGGCCGTCAACTAAACAATGTCATTTGGTGGGACCCAGGGGAAGAGCCTTCTCTGTGGTGGTCCTGGCCCTCTGGAACCAACTCCCCCCAGAGATTAGAATAGCCCCCACCCTTCTTGCCTTTCGTAAGCTTCTTAAAACCCACCTCTGTCGTCAGACATGGGGGAACTGAGATATTCTTTCTCCCTAGGCTTCTACAATTTATGTATGGTATGTCTGTATGTATGATTGGTTTTAAAATAAGGGGTTTTAGCTGTTTTAGTACTGGATTGTCGCATGTTGTTTTTACCACTGTTGTTAGCCGCTCCGAGTCTATGGAGAGGGGCGGCATACAAATCCAATAAATACAAATACAAATATTTGTATAAATACAAACAGGGATGGGTTCTAACCTACCTCGCCACTAGTTTGCTTTCTCCTGCACCTCCCAGAGGGGGGAAGCAAAAAGAAAACCTAGAAGCAATAGGTGGAAACTAAAGTCCTTTTTGTAGACCTTAGTTCAGCATTCAATACCATCATTCCAGACACTCTTCTAACTAAGCTGAACCAGCTAGCGGTACCTGAACACACTTGTAAGTGAATTAAAACAAAGGAAGCAGCAGGTGAAGCTAAGCAGAATCACATCAGATACCTGTACAATTAGCAAAGAGGCTCCCCAAGGCTAGGTGCTCTCTCCACTTCTATCTATATACCAAAGACTGCATCTCTAATGATCCATCTGTTAAACTACAGAAGTTCGTAGATAACACAACAGTGATTGGCCTCATTCGAGACAACGATGAATCTGCATACAGATGGGAAGTTGAACAACTAACCTTGTAGTGTGACCGGAACAATCTGGAACTGGACACATTCAAAACTGTAGAAATGGTGGTAGATTTAGGAGAAACCTGCCCATACTTCCATCTTTTACAATACTAGACACCACAGTATCAACAGTAGAGACTTTCAAATTTTAGGTTCTACCTTATCGCAAGATCTAAAAGGGTCACCTAACATCAAAAACGTCATCAAAAAAGCACAATGAAGAATGTTCTTTCGACACCAACTCAGAAAGCTCAAACTGTCCAAGGAACTGCTGATACAGTTCTACAGAGGAATCATTGAGTCTGTCATCTGCACCTCTATAACTGTCTGGTTTGGTTCTGCAACCCAACAAGATAGACACAGACTTCAGAGGATAATCAGAACTGCAGAAAAAACAGTTGCTACCAACCTTCCTTCCACTGAGGACCTGTATAATGCACTAGTCAAAAAGAGGGCTGTGAAAATATTTAGAGACCCTCACATCCCTCACCCCCACATGAACTGTTTCAACTCCATTCCTCAAAATGACATTATAGAGCACTACACACCAAAACAACTAAACACAAGAACAGTTTTTCCCCGAACATCTTCACTCTGCTAAACAAATAATTCCCTCAACATTATCAAACTATTTACTAAAGTCTGCACTACTATTAATCTTCTCATTGTTCCTATCCCCCATATCCTCCCATATGAATATAACTTTGTTGCTTGTATCCTTACAATTTATATTCAGTGGTTCCTAATATGATTTGATTGCTTATTTTTACCCGGACTATCATTAAATCATTAAATGTTGTACCTTATCATTCTTGATGAACTTATGTACACTGAGAACATATGCACCAAGACAATTTTCCTGTGTGCCCAATCACAATTGGCCAATAAAAAAATCTATTCTATGTTAATCAAGGAGAGAAGCAACTAAGAAATTTCCTGACAGTTAGACAGTTGCCTTCGGAAGTTGTAAATTCTCCAATACAGTGTTCCCTCGATTTTTGCGGGTTCGAACTTCGCGAATAGCCTATACCACGGTTTTTCAAAAAATATTAATTAAAAAATATTTCGCGTGTTTTTTTCTATACCACGGTTTTTCCCGCCCAATGACATCATACGTCATCACCAAACTTTCATCTGCCATTGCTGATTGGCCAAACTCTCAGCCAATCAGTGTTGTTATCGTAAAAGAAAATAATTATTGTTAATAAATAATTATGTTTATAAATATCTGGATCACTAAGTGTCTTATTCAATGGCGAGTACCAGTAATAATGGTGAGTAAATGGTTGCTAAGGGAATGGGAAATGGTAATTTAGGGGTTTAAAGTGTTAAGGGATGGTTTGTGATACTGTCCATAGCCAAAAATGGTGTATTTACTTCTGCATTTCTACTTCACGGAAATTCGACTTTCACGGGAGGTCTCGGAACGCACCCCCCGCGAAAATTGAGGGAACACTGTACTATATGTTTTTAAGAAAATATTGGATAATTATTTGTATTAAACGGTGAAGAATTTCTAGCCTGGTCAGGGGGTTGGACTAGAAGACCTCCAAGGTTGCTTCCACTTCTGTTATTCTATTCTATTCTATTTATTTCATTCCATTCCATTCTACTCCATTCTATTGGACAATCACCATTTTCAGTCAGAAAATTGACAAAAAATGTATGATGAGTTCTAATTCATTTGAAGGGAACCTCATAAATATAAAAAATAAGGTATAAAAGTAAAAAAGAACAAAACATACAAGGCCTGCTAATTTATGGGTGCCTCACAGGTCACCAGCAGTTGCCCTTGCCTTTCTCAAAATTATGGTATGGATTTTAATCTCCAAAAAGCTGAAAACTCCTCATTTATATAGAAGCAGCTGTAAAGCAAGGATACATTGCAGCAGAAGGGAAATATTAACTGCGTGCTTCAACATACATCAGGCCATATAAAAATGGTTCACTCTCTAAAATCATTAATTTTGGGATCTAGCTTTACTCATTTGAGCTCTGCTTGGTTTCAAAGCAGGAGGCCAATTTATCCAAGAAGCTGTCTCACCCTAATGGGACTATCCCATTCTACTTTCTACAAAACCTTTGCCAGACCCATCCTTGAATACAGCTCATCTGTCTGGAACCCATACCACATCTCGGACATCAACACCCTTGAAAACGTCCAAAGATATTTCACCAGAAGAGCCCTTCACTCCTCCACTCGAAACAGAATACCCTACGAAAATAGACTAACAATCCTGGATCTAGACAGCTTAGAACTACGGCGCCTAAAACACGATTTAAGTATTGTCCATAAGATCATATGCTGCAACGTCCTACCGATCAATGACTACTTCAGCTTCAACCGCAACAACACAAGAGCACGCAACAGATTCAAACTTAATATTTATCGCTGCAAACCTGACTGTAAAAAATATGACTTCAGCAACCGAGTTGTCGAAGCGTGGAACTCATTACCTGACTCAATAGTGTCAATCCCTAACCCCCAACATTTCTCCCTTAGACTATCCACGATTGATCTTTCCAGGTTCCTAAGAGATCAGTAAGGGGCGTACATAAGTGCACTAATGTGCCTTTCATCCCCTGTCCAATTGTCCTTCCTTTATCTCATATATCATATATATTTTCTTCCTTTCATATATCTTCTCCTCTATTTTTACATATTATCTTTATATATATTACTTCATGTCTATTCTCTTCCATATATATTGTGTACTGGACAAATGAATGAATAAATAAAAATAAATAAATACTTCTTCCAGCAGAAAGGACATACTTCAGATCCTGTCTGTCAAAGAATTTTGGCTGGCAGGGCCCAAAAGAAGACCTTTTTCTATTATGGCCCCTCCCTCTGGAATATTCTCCCCTTGAATGCCAGTTCTGCCCCGACTCTCTTGGGCCCCACCCTAACATGGGTCTGCTATGTTGTGGGATACGTCGTCTTGGCTTTTAGTTTTTCTAATTTTTAATTCCTCTAATTTTAAATGTAAGACTTTTCTATTTTTTAATCATATTGGAAGCCACCCAGAGTTACCATATTAGTGAGCTGGATGGAATAAAAGTTTAATAAGTAAATAAATAAATAACTTGCATAGAAGCTTTCTGCATGGAATGGAATGGAAATGGAAGTCTGGATTAGCTGTACCCATTAAATATTACTATATTGGGGTGTGCGGGTTATTTCAAAGGATTTGTTGACATTTCTTTCCAACCAGAAAATAGTTGAGCAGGCACTGGAGATACTGGCTCAATTAAAGCATAATTTTGATTAACTTTAATTTGTTAAATAAACCACAATTGGCTTTATTTCCTCAACAGAATTCAATAATCCATGTAAACTAGCTATAAATCATTGGTTAACACACCACAACTGCTATATTTGGAGATATGATAAGCTACATACCATTGCATTACATCAGCACACTTTGTATGTATGCTACACTATAATATAAACAATGTAATGCAGTATGGGAATCTTAGCATTGAAACACAGAAATACACACAGAGAGAATCTATCACAAAAAGTAGTTGGAAGTATATATAAAGGTTTGCATGCAGTCTTACATATTTCATTACATAAGATGGCTTGGATTCCTTGTCTTAGGAAGCAACATATTTTTCCCATTTCAGTGCCCGCTGTCAATAGCCTGGCGATAACAGATTACAGTCTGACATATAACAATCAGTTAAATATACTTTGAAAATACTGGATTGCTGTGTTGATCATTAAAATGAATTAACATTTGAATGTTTTTAAATTCCATCTGTTATGTATTTGTGCCTCTCCACAAGGATTTATTTCAGTTTCATCCAAATTGTTTTATATTTCGTTCCATTCTGCGTTTTATTCTTTGTTTTTTAAGAAATATATTTACCCTCACTGACACATCAGTGCAAAATTTATGATGTGAGGATTCTGTTTTGCAGAACGTCCCTTTTGATCAAATACAAAAAGCTATTTGCCATTAATTTCTCACTGTAAAATACTCACCTGCACACCAGAGTAGCTTCTGCAGTATTTATGGTTATGGGAAATATGTCGGATTCAGTCATGTAAGAATTCAAGGGAATAGGATGTTGACACAGTTTCCAATTCCTACTAGCTAATAAAAAAAAAAAAACTGCTTGAAAATTGCTTCCCAGATAACTCCAGGGTGACTCAATGAACTCCCTATACACTAACAATGTTTAATGTGGAATGGGGCTGTTTTACTAATCATCGCGGGTGGGGGGTGGAAAGTAAAGAATTGTCCTATATAGTCACAGGCAGTTAGCATCTGCCTATCTTAATTATATTTTATGTATGACATCCATAATTCAGTTGGTATTCACACCCTCGTATTACTGTCCATGACACAATGCATACACATAATACATGCACACTGGCAAACTGGAGAAAAATAATGAATCTCACAAATAGCAGGGATTTTCAAACAGCATTTTGAGGGAGGGAAATGTGCTGGAGTCCATCTAGCGTTCAGAACCTCTCCTGGGGAATTTCGTCTTGAAAGTGTATCTGAATTTGACTCAGAGAGCTGAATTTCATCTTGCATTGAAATCAGATTATTACTGCAGTCATTTCGTGTAGGCATCCAGGGTGCCCTCAAGGCACCGGAAGACTATGAGAAAGTTGTGACTGTTCTTTTAATACGATTGCAAAAAAAAAAGAATGAGAAAGAAAATAAAACAATAGCAGAAACATAGTTAAATTAGATAATTGGGCACCAGCGGATTGGGTCCAACCCTATATGCACAGATACCTCTATCACAGCTTGTTCAGTGATCATCTATAGCTCTTTCAAGGATATTGTCCATTGTCTTTTCCTTCTACTTCTATTAACTTTGCCAAGAATGCAGATGGCACTTGATTTACAATCACAACTTTTTGTGACTTTTTGCCATTATTTATTTATTTATTTATTTATTTATTCATTATTATTTTTTTATGCCGCCCTTCTCCTTAGACTAAGGGCAGCATACATGTTAGCAATAGCACTTTTTAACAGAGCCAGAGTATTGCCCCCACAATCCTATGGTAGAATTGTGTATGGTCTGTTTGAGTGTATGGTTTTTTTAAAATAATGGGTTTTAATGTGTTTTAATATATTGGATTTGTAACATGGTATTTTTGTGTGAGCCGCTCCGAGTCCTCGGAGAGGGGCGGCATACAAATCTTAATAATAATAATAATAATAATAATAATAATAATAATAATAATAATAATAATGAGGAAGAGGAAGAGGAGGAGGAAGGAGAAGGAGGAGGAGAGGAAGAAGAAGAAGAAGAAGAAGAAGAAGAAGAAGAAGAAGAAGAAGAAGAAGAAGAAGAAGAAGAAGAAGAAGAAGAAGAAGAAGAATAATCCCGGTCCTCATTTTACCCACCTCGGAAGGATAGAAGGCTGAGTCAACTTTGAGCCGGTGATGAGATTTGAACCGCTGACCTGCAGATCTAGCAGTCAGCTTTAGTGGCCTGCAGTACTACACTCTACCCACTGTGCCACCTCGGCCATGGTTGTTGTGTAAATCACCACAGTTCAGAAGTGGGTTCCTACCTGTTTTTTAGAACTATTAGTAACCAGTCCTAATGTCATGGAGCTGGTTCCATCAGTGCTGTTCTGTTGGTGAAGCCTTATTTTTGGCTTCTGCAGAAGCTAAATTTTGCTGAGTTTTCAGCCCTGCGTATGCGCAGCCATAGGGGCAAAGTGTGCACAGCCATGCAGCTGTGGGAAGAAGTGAACCACCATTGAGATAAGTTAGAACCCACCCCTGCCAGAGTTGTTCAATGACTCATATGGTTGTAAAGCAGGATAACAGACTTGGAAGGGATGAGGGGTCCTTGGTGGTCTCTGAGCTTGCTTGTTTTCTTGCAGATTTTCATTACCCAAACTAGGTAATGTTCTGCCGGGCTCTCTGGCATGAGCCTCCTGAAAATTCAAGTGTACAAATTTCAGACACACACATGTTTGAAAATTCAAAACAATGTTCTTTATCACAAAATTCAAAATAAACTAAGCACTCTTTTTGTATTGCAAAGAGCACTCATCCCAAAACAACCGGGTAGTCTGTACAATTTCCCTTAAGCAGTCATTAAGTACTTAGCTAGCAGCTGTGAAGAAATTTCACACCCCTTCTTCTTCCAACACAGTGAAATACACACACACGTTGCTCTGCTTTGGTTTCAAAGGCGTGAAAAATCAACAAAGTCCAGAAAACAGCAACACACGATTCCTGAAGAACTGCGATCAGATACTCTTTCACAATGGCCAAACCCATACGCTGCTATTTATAGCAGCAGCCCTAATTACTGGAGCCCCACCCAACCACAGGTGGCCTCATTTTCTCTTGTAATAATCCTTCAGTTGTTGTCTCCTATGCATCACTCTATGCATGCGTGGATGTGTCATTAATTCTTGTTCAGAATCCAAGGATGATACAGATGATTGATCTCCTCCTGGGCTATCTGCCAAACTTCCCTCTTCCCTGTCACTCATGCTTCCTTGGTCAGAGGAGGCTTCATCAGCAGATTCCATCGGGAGCAAAACAGCACATTCCTTGGGGCAGGAGCTGGGCCAGAGCTAACCACAACAGGTAACATCATTAGTGATAATCCTAGCAGTGATAATGTTACCTACTTTGGGTAATGAAACACCTGTAAGAAAAGAAGCAAGCTCAGAGACCACCAAGGACCTCTCATTTCAACACTGAGCTACAAATATTCTCCTTTAGAGCTGGAAGGATTCTTGAAGATCTTCTACTCCAACAGCCTGGTCAGGCAGGAAACCCCTATACCGGTGATGGCGAACCTATGGCACGGGTGCCACAGGTGGCACGCAGAGCCATATCTGCTGGCACATGAGCTGTTGCCCTAGCTCAGCTCCAACATCCAAGTGTGTGCAGGCCAGCTGATTTTTGGCTTGCACGGAGGCTCTGGGAGGGTGTTTTTTGCTTCCAGAGAGCCTCCAAGGGATGGGGGAGGGCATTTTTACCCTCCTCCAGCTCCAAGGAAGCCTTTGGAGCCTGGGGATGGTGAAACACAAACCGACTAGGCCCACCATTAGTTGGGAAACAGGCTGTTTCCAGCCTCCAGAATGCCTCCAGGGGACAGGGGAAGCTGTTTTCGGCCTCCCCGGCCATTGAATTATGAGTGTGGGTACTCATGCGTGCATGATAGTGCATGCACACACTTTTTCAGTATCCAAGGAAAAGAAGGTTCGCCATCATTGCCCTATACCATTTCAGTTGAATGGTTGTCCAATCTCTTCTTTAGAACTTCCAAGGTTGGAGCAGCCACAACTTCTAGAGCCAAGTCCTTCCACTGATTAATTGTTCCAACTCTCAAGAAATTTCTCTTTAATCCTACGTTGCTTCTGTCCTTGATTAGTCCTGCTTTCAGGTGCTTTGGAGAATAGCTTGACTCCCTGTTTTTTGTGGCAGCCCCTGAGATATTGGAACACTCCTATCATGTCACTCCTAGTCCTTCTTTTCATTAAACCAGTATACTGCCGTGTTAAAACAAGACATACCATCATATTAACACCACCATCTTCATTTTTTCCCAATACCGTATTTAGAATAAATTCAATAAAAATATAAAAATTCACAATTTTATTCTAAATTTTCACCATTACTGTATAAGCTGCTTTATATTTATTTATCTATCTATCTATCTATCTATCTATCTATCTATCTATCTATCTATCTATCTATCTATCTTATCTATCTATCTATCTATCTATCTATCTATCTATCTATCTATCTATCTATTGGACTTATATGCCACCCCTCTCCATGGACTCAGGGCGGCTTACAACATTTCGCTAGAAAAGATATAATATATAAAACATTTCTAAGCCAATTAATGGAATAGTTAATTTAAAAATTATCTTAAAACTAATCATTTGAAATCGAACAATCACATGCATACTATCACATCCAATACATTCACTGGATGGGGTCTAGTGAACCCAGGCCTGATGACATAAGTGCATTTTCAGATTCTTACGAAAGGCAAGGAGGGTGGGAGCAGTGCGACTCTCTGGGGGGAGCTGATTCCAGAGGGCCAGGGCCCCCACAGAGAAGGCTCTTCCCCTAGGTCCCACCAGCTGACATTGTCTGGCTGATGGGACCATGAGGAGACCAACTCTGTCGGACCTGACCTGATGCTGGGATTCGTGCAGCAGAAGGCAGTCTCTGAGATAATCTGGTCCTATTATACTACCTTGATCTTAAGTACATTAATTTTCAGACCATTTTTAAATTGAGAGCCAATTTGGTGTAATGGCTGGTTCTAGTTCTAGTTTTGTCTTAGGCACAAAGGCAGCTGTGTGTCCTTGGGCCAGTCACTTTGTGTCAGCCATAGGAAAGAAGCAATGGCAAGTCACTTCTGAAAAACCTTGCCAAGAAAATTGCAGGGAGTTGTCCAAACGATCTCTGAGAATTGGACACAACTCACTGGGTGAAAGAAAAATCTTATTGCCTCATCCATTCTATCTACAATTCACTGCTAATTTATTCAGGTGTTCACCAGGTTCGCCTGGTGCACCAGTTGCGACCCTATTTGGACAGAGAGTCATTGCTCACAGTCGCTCATGCCCTCATCACCTGGGGGTTCAATTACTGCAACGCTCCCTACATGGGGCTACCTTTGAAAAGTGTTCGTAAACTTCAGATCGTGCAGAACGCAGCTCCGAGAGCCGTCATGGGGCTTCCAAGATTCGCCCATGTTTCTTCAACACTCCGTGGCTTGCATTGGCTGCCGATCAGTTTCCGGTCACAATTCAAAGTGTTGGTCATGACCTTTAAAGCCCTACATGGCATGGAACCAGATTACCTCTGGAACCGCCTGCTACCGCATGAATCCCAGTGACCGATTAGGTCCCACAGAGTTGGCCTTCTCCAGGTCCCATCGACTAAACAATGTCGTTTGGTGGGCCCCAGGGGAAGAGCCTTCTCTGTGGTGGGCCCGGCCCTCTGGAACCAACTCCCCATGGAGATTAGAACTGCCCCCACCCTCCCTGTCTTTCGTAAACTACTCAAGACTCATTTATGCTGCCAGGCATGGGGGAGTTAAGATATTCTGTCCCTCTAGGCCATTACAAGTTATGCATGGTATGTTTGTGTGTATGTTTGGTTTTATTATAAGGGTTTTTTAGTTGTTTTATTAATTGGATTTCTACATGCTGTTTTTATCATTGTTGTTAGCCACCCCGAGTCTGCGGAGAGGGGAGGCATACAAATCCAATAAATAATAATAATAATAATAACAACAACAACAACAACTTGCCTCTGTTCATCCCTAGATTATATTTCATTCCTAACACATCTCTTATCTCAACAAAAAATAAATAAATAAATAAAAACATTCCTTCTACATTTATTCATAAACAACTAAACACCTAGATGACATCACATATATTTGTCTTACCCCTTACTAAGTGGTTAATCATTTGCAAAGTACTCCATTTATTCTCAAAAAGGGTTTATTTCCACCATAAGCAAAGAAGTGAGGATCTGAATAAGTAAACTAAGTGCAAACCTGCTTAAACAGTTTAGCAAAAGAATGAGATACCCAAATAGAGATTAACTTTTCCCTTAAGCACTCTATTAGACAGGAATCGCAGAGCGATAAACCTTGCTAGCTGGTTGCTCATCCATATCACATTGCCCTTCACACAACTAAGTACTCGGCCTTTGTTTGGTCTATAGATGGAAGGAAAGTTGCCACAGTATCAGTGTTCTGAAAAGAAAGAAAATTGATTGAAACTGTGAAATATCTGAATCAATCAAAAGCCTCCAATTTGACAGTTTGAATTATTTCAAGTTAACATTTAAAAGAGTTCTTTCTAACTGTTCTGCCCATTCAAAGCTTTCTTCATTCCTAGTAGCCATAAATTACAGTATAAGGTTAACACGTGAAAAGGGCAATTTTACTATATTATACTATATATACCAATATTATATATTGGGGGTGTTGGGTTGGTAATTAATATATATAAATGCAATGCTGGTGATGTCACGATGACATCATGGAACCAGTTCAATTGATGCTGGTCCATCAGCATAGCCATCTTTATTTTTCCCTGGGGTATTTTTCTTTTGCGCATGCACAGAAGCCACGTTTCTGACACTGTGCATGCATCACCAACTTGTTTTTGACTTTGGGGGAGGTTTAATTTTTTTTCAGCACCATCACTCAATCTGAGTATTGTATTGGCAGTTCTGTGTTAGCAAAAACTTCAGAAGAGAAGGATTTAGGGGTAGTGATTTCTGACAGTCTCAAAATGGGTGAACAGTACAGTCAGGCAGTAGGGAAAGCAAGTAGAATGCTTGGCTGCATAGCTAGAGGTATAACAAGCAGGAAGAGGGAGATTATGATCCCGCTATATAGAGCACTGGTGAGACCACATTTGAAATACTTTGTTCAGTTCTGGATACCTCACCTACAAAAAGATATTGACAAAATTGAACGGGTCCAAAGACGGGCCACAAGAATGGTGGAAGGTCTTAAGCATAAAACGTATCAGGAAAGATTTAATGAACTCAATCTGTATAGTCTGGAGGACAGAAGAAAAAGGGGGGGCATGATCGAAACATTTAAATATGTTAAAGGGTTAAATAAGGTTCAGGAGGGAAGTGTTTTTAATAGGAAAGTGAACACAAGAACAAGGGGACACAATCTGAAGTTAGTTGGGGGAAAGATCAAAAGCAACATGAGAAAATATTATTTTACTGAAAGAGTAGTAGATCCTTGGAACAAACTTCCAGCAGATGTGGTAGATAAATCCACAGTAACTGAATTTAAACATGCCTGGGATAAACATATATCCATCCTAAGATAAAATACAGAAAATAGTATAAGGGCAGACTAGATGGACCATGAGGTCTTTTTCTGCCATCAGACTTCTATGTTTCTATCAATGTGGACCTATGAGGCACAGCCATGCAATGTGGGAGGAAGTGAACTGGCAGCGAGATATGTTAGAACCCAGTGTGTGTGTGTGTGTGTGTGTGTGTGTGTGTGTGTTTCTGTTTCCTTTATTTTCATTATCAGCAAAAATATTTCACACACACACACACACAAAATATATGTACATATATCAATTACTTTGCAGAATTATTTACTTTACTTTGCAGAATGAGAGATATATCAAAATACACTCTTCTGTATTATATTTAATAATCACTTAGTCTTGCTTTTCCTCTTGTTTAAATATCATGTACTTTTCCCCACTGGTGCATAAATGAACCTAGTCAGAGTAAAATCAGAATTGGGGTTCCAATTCATAATACTATCTATTATTTTAATTATATTCTAATATGTTTGTTCAAATAATATACCTGTATCCAAATCACTTGAGAACATTTGCGTTCATTGGCACTCAGGAAAATGCTCCTTGCCTATTGGGGAGGGCAATTCAGAGAAGAATGGGAGTGAAATATAATTTATGTTCCAATCAGTTTTCTGTTCCAACAATTTTTACATTGCATTCAGCAAATTATGGCAGCTACATTCCTTTTGTTTGTTTTCTGTTGCTGTTTCGAGAAATGGTAAATACATTGTACTATACCGTTGTATTTTTTTTTCCTTTAAAAAAAAAGGTGACCTACACTTTCCATTTCAAATGCGGCTTCTTTAATGAAAATATTGTAATGTCAATCCATGCAAAGCAAGTGCATATTAATATGCGTTTACATCTGTCTCATATTAATATTCATGCCTGAATCCACATCTCTACACAAAGCCAATTTTCTGACCATCTGTGTGATGGCTGGTGGATGCAATGAATAAATTTTATTTGTGAGGGGAGTGATAAATCATGTATCTTAGAGGGGTTTTTTTTTTCCATCCACAATCTTTGCTCTTAGGTGCTAAAATGTTTTCATCATGGTTTGGAATTTTTAAGCAAAACCAAGTGATTAACTCCTTCGCACCTTCCTGAAGCTCTGCCAGCTTTTACAAAAGAATAAGAGAAACTGAACGAGAGAAACATTAATGGAAGACTATGTAAAAGGAGCTGTTTGACTAACTTTGCATGAGTCCTCAATTGCATTTTCTTTTAGGAACTCATATGATTTGGAAATGTGCAATGTCTCTCTATTACTTGCCACATTCAGGAGTAAAGATTATTCCAAGAATCTTTTCTTTGGTTTTATGATAACTAATGGTTTATGTAATATAGTTTGATGTTATATACCATATTTTTCATAGTATAAGACACACCGGAATATAAGAGGTACCTTAGTTTTTGGGGAGGAAAATAGGGAAAAGAATCTGCTTACCAGGTATTCATCTGGCTAGTGTCCTTAGTCTGGTCAGCTTCAGCACATAATTTTATCCCCTGGTTAAGGGCATTAAAAAAAATATTCTGAGAGAGCTTGCAAGCCAGTAAGAACTGGGAACATCATTAGCACCTGGAAAGAAACAGTCTGAGCAAGTAGAGCAATGGGGAAAAACCCTGCAAAGAATTAGGGCTTGGAAAACATTCTTCTTTGCAGAGAGTAACAATAACAACAACAACAACAACAACAACAACAACAACAATAATAATAATAATAATAATAATAATTTATTAGATTTGTATGCCGCCCCTCTCTAAAGACTCGGGGCGGCTCACAACAATAATAAAAACAATGTTACAGTGGAACAAATCTAATATTAAGAGAAAAAAACATATAAAACCCCATCATTTAAAACCAAACAACACATACATACCAAACATAAAATATAAAAGCCTGGGGGAGGTGTCCCAGTTCCCCCATGCCTGGCGATAAAGGTGGGTCTTGAGTAATTTACAAAACAATGAAAGAGCTTTGAAGTGGGTAAGAGCTGGGAACATCGTTAGCACCTAGTTAGGACTGTAAAGAAACATTTTGAGCAAATTAGACCAATGGGGGGGACCTGCAAAGACTTAGGGCTTGGAAAACAGAGAGTAGCAATGAAAGAGCTTGGGTACATTAATAGCACCTGATTAGGGCTGGAAAGAAATATCTGGAACATGTAAAGCAATGGGGGGGGGGGAGCCTACAAAGACAGGGTTTGGAATGTATTCTTGGCAGAGAGTAACAATGAAAGAGCTTCCAAGTGGCTAAGAGCTGGGAACATCGTTAGCACCTGGTTAGGGCTAGAAAGAAACTTACTCAGAGCAAGTTAGGATAATGAAAAAAGCCTTGCAAAGACTTAGGGCTTGGAAAACATTCTTCACAGAGAGAAACAATGAAAGAGCCTGCAAGGTAAGAGCTAGGAAGATCGTTAGCAGCTAGTTAAGGCTGGGTGTGGGTGGGGGAAGCTACATTCAAGGTATAAGATGCACCCTAATTATCAGCCTCTTTTAGGGAGGAAAAAGGTGCGTCTTATACACCAAAATATGGTAACTTTTGCCATGTTTCTGGTTTTGCTTTGGGAAGAATTCCCCAAAGAGGATTATTCCTAAATCACTCCAAAAAGATAAACTGAAATCAAGACATAACCATCAAAGATTAATTTCTGCATCAAATTACCTAGGACAAATCTGTCTCCAGTGCCAGAATTCAGTTCTGGAATCAGATGTTTAATGAGGAAGAAATCCAGAGCATTATTTATTTTTATTCTCTAGAACTAAGCTCTTATACCCATTTAACAAATTTCAATATGTCAAATCAGCTAACATAGCTCTGAGGAGAAGTTGTCCATGCACCCATACTTTTGAACATAGTTAGTAGAGTTGAAAGATTGGAGTAAACTATTAAATTATTTAATAATATTTTATTGAATACTAGCTTCTCACCATTCCCCAAGAACCCAAACGCAAATCTGTGAATTTTATAGTCTTCACTAAGAGAAAAAAAATTAATGGTATTGGTTACAAATAGAAATATACAGTATACCTCTATAACACCTCTATAACTGTCTGCTTTGGTGCTGCAACCCAACAGGACTGACACAGACTTCAGAGGATAATCGGAACTGCAGAAAAAGCAATTGCTGCCAACCTGCCTTCCATTGAGGACCTGTATCCTGCACGAGTCAAAAAGAGGGCGGGAAATTTTTTTACTGACCCCTCACATCCTGGACACAAACTGTTTCAACTCCTACCCTCAAAACGTCGCTACAGAGCAATGCACACCAAGACAACTAGACACAAGAACAGGTTTTTTTCCCGAACGCCATCACTCTACTAAACAAATAATTCCCTGAACACTGTCCGACTTTCTACTAAATCTGCACTTCTATTCTACTAGTTTTTCTCATCATTCCTTTCACCCATTTCCTCCCATGTTAACTGTATGACTGTATCTTGTTGCTTATATCCTAAGATTTTTATAAATATTGCTTCTTCATTGCTTATTTGATCCCTATGACAATCATTAAGTGTTGTACCACATGATTCTTGACAAATGTATATTTTATTTTATGTACTCTGAGAGCATATGCACCAAGACAAATTCCTTGTGTGTCCAATCACACTTGGCCAATAAAAATTCTATTCTATTTTATTCTATAAAGTGATCCCTTGTTTATTGCGTCTGTTACGTTCCAGGACCACCCACATTAAATGAAAATCTGCGAAGTAGGGACACATTCTAGGCAGGGGTTTGCCCACTTCCTCCAAAAGTCTCAAGCATGCTGGGCTTCGGTTCCTACCGGGAATGGGAGAGTGCGGGGGGAAATGGGAGAGATGGTGACGGTGCATGGAGGGTGGGTGCCCACTTCTCGCTGTGGGTGAAAGAGCCGCCATGGCGCCTCTTAGCAGAAGGAGGAGGAGGAGGCAGGGCAGACAGATGAGTGGGGTGGGGATAGAGAAAGATGCAAGGCTGAGGCCGCTCTGGCGCGGGAGTGAGCAAGCGAGTTGCAGAGGCATCGGTGCCCCTGGTGTATGGCAGCGCAGGCACGCATTCAAGGAAAAGGCAGCAGTGAGATGAGTCTGTGTGCCTTTCTCCCCCTCCCCAGAGGATGGTGAGCCTTACACTTCCCCATCGGCTCCGCCACAGCCTCCCGACCCCCGGGCAACTCTAGAATCCCAGCCGCCAGGGCCTCCTTCCCTGCCCAGTCACTCATGCGCAGGGACAAGGCAGGTGTGCTGCTGAGTTAACCGGTCCCGGCAGAGAAATGGCAGCACGGTGGGCGCCTGGGGGCCTGGGGCATGGACGTGACATTCCAAGCACTGCTGCTCCTCGAAGAGAGGTGGCGGTGGCAGCAACTGCTGAAGCGACTTGGTGGCTTCCCTTTGAGGAGCAGCAGTGGCAGGAATGTCACATCCACGTCCCAGGCTCCCAGGCCTCACCACCACCACTTGCTAACTCAGCGGCGCACCTGCCTTGTCCCTGCCACTCTTTGCTGCTGGGTGCAGAGCGGAGCCTCCGGGAGCCCATGGCAAGTATTCCCCAAGAGAGAGAGATGAGAGATAAAGAAAGATGGGGGAAGTGGGCTCGGCAGGGGCTCCTGGAGGCTCCGCTCTGCACTAAGGCACATGCTCTGCACTAAGCCCCAGCAGCAACCCACAATGCAGTGAAGCCGCAGAAGGTGTACCGTGAAGTGGCAAGGAATCACTGTATATCTTATTCCATAGAAGGGGATTCTCCCTCTCTCTCTCCCTCACATAGACATAATTATATATTCAGAATTTCATCTAAAACTAAGTTTATGCTACTTTTATGTGTAACTGTTTCCTAATTAAATTGTTCTCAGATATCTTCTGTTTATACTTATAAAAGCATGAAAGCAATAGGACTTACTTCAAAGTAGACAACTTTTCATTTGTACAGAAATACCTTCATTAATTACATAAAGCTGTTTATTTTGGATGTTAAAAAAAAACAATAGTCTTAAACAAGCAGACATGCATGGTTTTATATGAAGCCCAATGTCTTATTTTTTTTTAAAGTCATTCTCTGTTTTCCATTGCACAAAAACAAAATCTGTTGTGATACATTTACCATCTGCAGTTTTTACAAATACCTCTATAAGAAATTGCCTTTTATAATACAGAAATTTGTGACCCATTAGTTGACTCTTCAGTCAACTTCAATTATCTTATAACCTGATTGTGCATATTTAGAAAAAAAACCTATGTTCCATTGAGTTGGATTTATCTGTAATTAAATGTATTGTGGGAGTTCATCCAATTTGTAGCAGTCTTAATTCCTACAGTAAGCCAGAAAAAAAAGGCCCAACTAAATAAATAGGTGATTATATGTTCAAGCTTATGTGACCTTTTTAGATAACATTTCTACATTATGAGTAGTAAATAATTTCAGCTTAGTGTTTTCTTCTCTCCAAAGCATACTAATTTACTTTTTTAATGCACAATTACATGAAAGTTAGAATAGAAAAATCTGATGATTTAACCTATAATTTAAAATATATCCTCTGATTCTCTTTCAGAAATCTTTGTGAATAAGAGTATATGGTGATGCACGTGCACTTGAAACTGAATATTTCATACGACCATGACTGTACAATTTATTTTATTTTATTTTGTAGACCAGAAAAATGTCAACAGAATGCAGCCTATTTTTGACTTCAACCCACAGGCATATTTCATTCTGGAAAAAAATTTGCTCACTAACGTGAAGTTCAAAAAGGAATTTTAAATGAGTTTCGTACATCATCTGCATAATTAGCAAGAAATCATTTGTGGCTCCAATCAGTGCATGCAATTTTAATAAATTGCTCTAATAACAACGCTACAGAAATTAGACAAAGCCGTCATTGGGTCAATCAATGGTGCTCAAGAAAATAGCATTGTAATGAAACTTCAAATGACAGTGTAATTCAACCTTATTCTTCTTTTTTTCATTACTTCGACAAATAATATTTTACTGAAATCTTCCTCAAATGAAGGACAAAGTAGTTTGCAAGATTGTTCAAGATAATGTCTTTCATTAGTAAATTGTTATCCAAACTGGGTAGATCCTGAAAAATCTTGTAACCACCAATCTTTTAAAGAAGTATATAGTTTTACCATTTGTATATCAGTTGATTATGCTGTTATACTGCTTTCCCTTGGCTTCAATATTTCTATTCAAGGGGCCTCAAAGCTGTTTGGTGGTCTTACTGTAATAAAATCTCTTCTTCCATATAAATTTGGTAAGATTATTCAGCCTACTTCCCCATTTTATCTTTATATCCATCTGTGAAATTTGTTAGATTGCAATGGTCTTCCTATCCAGACAGAGAAATGAATGTAAATCCAGTTTAAGTTTTGTCATTTATATGATGTAGGAGTTGGATTCACATATAGTACTTAGTTGATTTGATGAATAGATCCCAATCGGCTGACTTTATAGAAAATACATCGAAGGCATCCTTAAATTTATGATGATTAGAGTTGCACAATCAGCTTAAGATTTAAGATTTATTAGATTTGTATGCCACCCCTCTCCGAAGACTCGGGGCGGCTCACAAAAAACAACTTAATTAAAATGCTAGGTCCACACACCTTGGTTCCAACAGATAGAAGCCGAAGTTACTAACAAAGTTATAATTTCATTTATTTCATTTCTTATTGAAAAGAACAAATGAAGATCAAAATAAACTCTGGCTTAAAACAGGAGTGAGAATGCCTTAGTACTTGTGCACCTATTTGTGTTCTTTTTCAGTGAAAGATGAGGAACAACTATTATTCATGATAGCAGTATGAACCTTTTATATTTGAAGACAACATTTGAAGACGAGGAGGGCGTTTGCCCAGGTTCGCCTGGTGCACCAGTTGCGGCCCTATTTGGACAGGGAGTCATTGCTCACAGTCACTCATGCCCTTGTCACCTCGAGGTTTGATTACTGCAATGCTCTCTACATGGGGCTACCTTTGAAAAGTGTTTGGAAACTCCAGATCGTGCAGAACGCGGCCGCAAGAGCTATTGTGGGGCTTCCTAGATTCACCCACGTATCTACAACACTCCGTGGCCTGCATTGACTGCTGATCAATTTCCAGTCACAATTCAAAGTGTTGGTTATGACCTTTAAAGCCCTACATGGCATTGGACCAGAGTACCTCTGGAACCGCCTGCTACTGCACAAATCCCAGCGACTGATAAGGTCCCACAGAGTTGGCCTTCTCTGGGTCCCGTCGACTAAACAATGTCGTCTGGCGGGCTCCAGGGGAAGAGCCTTTTCTGTGGCGGCCCCGTCCCTCTGGAACCAACTCCCCCCAGAGATTAGAACTGCTCCCACCCTCCTTGTCTTCCGTAAACTACTCAAGACCCACCTATACCGCCAGGCATGGGGGATTTGAGACATCTTTCCCCCAGGCTCCTTATAATTTATGTTTGGTATGTATGTGTTGTCTGGTTTTAATATGATAGGGTTTTAGTTATTTCTTTTAATATTAGATTTGTGCCACTATAATATTGTTTTTACCATTGTTGTGAGCCGCCCCGAGTCTTCGGAAAGGGGCGGCATACAAATCTAATAAATTGAATTGAATTGAACATAGTTTGGGGAACAAAGAATAATCAAAAACTTTTATTTTTCAAGCCTGGTTGTAAGCTTCCCACAACCAGCCCACTGTAAAAGAAAACTGAAAATAGCTGAACATTAGGAACGTTGTTCTTAATGTATAGCCTTAAGAGAAGTTTGATGATGGAACCAATTATCTTGTCTTTCGAGATGGAATAGAAATCTCTTCAGATTCTCTAATTCTGGATTTTCTGCACTAAACGGGGAATTGAACATAAAGTGCTATTAATTGGTATCTAGAGAAACTTTGCTTCAGCAAAACTCAAAAAGACAGAGAGTGGTGTCCTAAAATTCTTAAACACAAGTATGTGTGCTATTCATCGGCATCAGATTGTCTCTAAGGAATATTATTCGTCTTGATGTAGATAGGAGCATTGTTTTTTAATTAACTTGCCCAGTAGCTAAGTTTCCAAACAAGGAATGATGATGTTTGGCAGGATCTCCCTTTAAGCCAGAAAAGGAGACAACTTATTGAAGCCACTAGGGAGCTGCCAGCTAGCATTCCGTGTGTCTACATTGCAATATTAAAATCTATCATTTGTTTAAAATAATATTTATAGGAATATTTTTAATGCAGAACCTAAACAATAGACATGTTGAGCTTTATTCATTAGAATTAGGGTTTTTATTTGTTTATTTCTTAAGCCTTGTGAAAGAAAGTTTTTAAAAATCAGATTTTATTTCCATTGCTTCCCTGTCCAAAAGCTGGTTTATTTTTCATCTGAACAAAACAAAAATAATATTTACAACATTGTACCCCGCAAAGAATCCCTCTTTCCCCTCCTACTCCTTCATGAGGTTAGTAAACCTCCCACTGAGATTAATTATAGGAGAAGAGAGACAAAGTCATTTTCAGATTGTCCTAGTAACACTTCAGCAGTGATTAGAATAACGGGGACCAAATAAAGGAGGATTCTGCCAGCACCAACAGACCCTGCTCTGTAATGTACATCACCACCGGTTTACTACCAGTTCTACCGTCCCAATTAGAATCTTTCTCTGGTGCCAGGATAATGTTGTAGGATCCAATCTGGGTGGTTTAGCAGGACCAGAATTTTAGTCTTCTGAGCTTTTGGACTCATGCTAGAACCTATCTTCAGGGAACTTCTCTCTACCAGAATGTGTACTGTGGGCTGTTCCATGTGTAGCATTTATGTATTGTCTGGTTATGTATGGTATTTTATTGATTTTGATATAGTTTCCTAAATAAATACTGTACTGTACTGTAACTGTAACTGTACTGTACTGCAGTGTTTCCCAACCTTGGCCACTTGAAGATACCTGGACTTCAACTCCCAGAATTCCCCAGTCAGCATTCGCTGGCTGGGGAATTCTGGGAGTTGAAGCCCAAATATCTTCAAGTGGCCAAGGTTGGGAAACAGTACTGTGCTGTACTATACTATACTATACTATACTATACTATACTATACTATACTATACTATACTATACTACACTACACTACACTACACTACACTACAATACACAAAACTATACTATATTATGTCACGCTGTGTATAGCCAGCCCCAGAGACATTCAGAGACATTCCGTAATTAAATAGTTAACTCTGTGTATGTTAATTTAGCTCCACCCACTATGATGTAAAATCCTGTCTAGATAGCCAGCATCACTTCCTCTCTTCTCGGTGAAGAAGAAGAAGAATCTCCATGTTTCCCCTAACTCTCAAGCAATGTAGACATATAGCAAAAGCCTGGGACCAGGCATAGCTGTTTATTGTTTTTATTAATAAAAGTAACTTCATTTTGAAGACCGTTTCTGTAACTTTATCCGTCGCCTCCAGATTTGATTTATTGCAGCTCACGCAGGCTGTGTTTTGTCTCCCATAATCTGACATATTATACATTTGTTGTGTAATTCAAGTTCATTTGAAGAGCTGTAGTTCTACTTGTGGAAATTAAAAGGTGAATTTTCTTTGCTTTCATATTTACTGTTTTGCCATTCCTCAGGATGCCATTGTGGATAAGCGGGATTCATTCTTATTGCATTCCAACCCCCCCCCCCAAAAAAAAAACCTGTGAGCTAAATTGGACAGAGAAAGAAAAACTGCACTAAAGAACCCAAGTTGACCAGCTCAGGACAAGATTTGAATTGTGTTCTCCTGAATTTCCTTTTTTTTTCTTTCTGTTTTTCCTTCTGTCTTTCTCCTTCTATTCTATGCTCTTGACTCTATAATAATGGTCCATCCCTGTGCTCCAATTCCTTCTCAATATATCATTTTTATATCATTGAGGGTTGCTCATAGATTACCTGGGCCAGGTATTACATAATTAAACAGAAGCAGTATACAATAAAGCCACTCCGAGTCTTCAGAGAGGGGCAGCATACAAATCTAATAAATTATTATTATTATTATTATTATTATTATTATTATTATTATTATTATGTCAGTACAACACAGCAAACGAGATCACTATGCTGGATTTCATATTTCATCACCAGTCGGGCACTTCCAAAGCACCTAGGACTGCGTGATGTAGCGGCGAATTATGTTTGCAGATCCCAGTAAAGCGGCCTTTTGCAATTGACAGATGGAGATTTTGTCAATTCCAATGGTTTTCAAATGTCCGCTGAGATCCTTTGGTACTGTGCCCAGCGTGCCAAGTACCACTGGGACCACTTTCACTGGCTTATGCCAGAGTCGTTGCAGCTCGATTTTTAGATCTTCATATTTCACTATTTCTCTAGCTGCTTCTCCTCAATTCTGCTGTCTCCTGGGATTGTGATGTCAATAATCCATACTTTCTTTTTCTCCACGATCCCAATGTCTGGTGTGTTATGCTTCAGAATTCGGTCAGTCTGAAGTCGGAAGTCCCACAGTAGTTTTGTTTGCTCATTTTCGACCACTTTTTCGGGCTTATGATCCCACCAGTTCTTTGCCACTGGTAAATGGTAGTTCTGGCACAAGTTCCAGTGGATCATCTGTGCCACAGCATCGTGTCTATGCTTGTAGACAGTCTGTGCGATCTTTTTGCAGCAGCTGAGTATGTGATCGATTGTTTCATCTGTTTCTTTACAGAGTCTGCACTTTGGATCATCTGTTGATTTCTTGTGCCGCCAGTATTAGTCCTTCTGTCTCCTTTTTGAGTATTCCACTTGTAAGCCATGACCAGGTCTTTTCTTTATCCACTTTGCCTTCAATCTTCTCCAAGAACTGTCCATGCAATGCTTTGTTCCGCCAACTGTCCATACGACATTGAGTTACATTTTTTCTGTACTGGTCCTTAGTTTGGTTCACCTTGAGAAGCTTCCTATTGTTGACCTCCATCAACGCTGACTCTTTGCTCCCCTTCACATAGTCAGCTAATGCATGCTTCTCTTCTTCTACTGTCTGCTTCACTTGCAAAAGTCCTCTGCCACCTATTTTCCTTAATAAATACAGCGTGTCAACGTCACTGCGGGGGTGTAGTGCATGATGGATGATCATTAATTTTCTGGGTTATTATTATTATTATTATTATTATTATCATTATTATTATTATTATCTTCCCTCCTGCCAAACAGAGAACTATGTCTCAGCAATCACACTGTCAACTGTTCTAACAGGCTCTGTTAGGGACAAGTCTACACCATCTTGCTTGCGGTCTCTTTCTTTCTGAGGTTGTTAAAAAATGTAAATTGTTTTGGAAAAACATACTGGACCTCCACTTTCAAACATTTCTAAAGGGAGTTTGCCATCCACCATAAACCTTATCAGGCTGTCAATTATACAATCAACATTTAAGATTTATTTTGATCTCTTTGGTACAGCTGGAGGGGAATAAGATCCCACTAATGCGAGCATGCAAATGTATAGTTGCAGTATACAATAAAGTGCCTAATTAGTTCAGAGCTGGCGTTTTCTATCCATTCCGATGTGCCAGCAGGTTTAAGGAGCAGTGTATGCATTTGCTTGCTTTGAATACATAGTGCTGTCTTTTCCCTCCCTCCTTGATTAAATTCCACTCACATTTTGCAGAGACAACTACATCTGCTCCATCAGTGCTATAAAATAGGTATTTCCTCAGGGGTATGTGAAGCATATATAAATCTCAGCTCCTGGTTGAGATTTGCATAGATACTGGCACACAGGTCACTGGTGCATTTAGTTTTTCATTGTGACTGTGGTGAGTTTTCAGGAGTCCATTGAGATTATGGACATTTCTGCTTAGGCAGGTAGAGTGCAAGTACGACAACAAAGAGGACCCTATAGTATACTCAGCAATAGTTTAAGTCCTTTGTAGTCACTTGCACAAATATAGGAGTCTCACCCTGTATTTTCTAAATATGAATGTTACAGTGTGGTCCTTTGCTTGGTTAGTACGTTCATTTAATTCAGCCTTATGTTTCGCTGCAAGCAAATGACGCTATGAGAGAAGTATCATCCTACATAAGTCATTGATGCTCAGACTTGGGGGTGGGGGGCAGGATTGCTCCCTCTCTCAAAGAATTCCCCTTGTAGCAATCCTAACTGTAGGCCATTAGCCGTGAACATCTGCCCATTCTAATGACCACACTAGTGTACACATACCTGACTGCTATCAAACTCAAATGCTACCCAGAGGACATAAAAGTTAACATCCCTTGGGCAGATTGCATCCAGAATTATTGACCAGTCACAGTTACCATGTTATTTGGGTTTTGGAGGTGAAAGAGGGAACTTAGGTTCACAAGAAGGTCACATGCTGATGCATTTTAAAAATTAGGGAGTATTTTTTAAAAATTTGTAGTAGTACCTCTAAGTACAATCTAAATTGATAATGCTTTCTTCCATGAAGTTCTTTTATGTTGCCCCCTATTGTTCTCGGAGGGGCATCAGCAGTGATGGGCTACCAAAATTTTTACTACCACTCTGTGGGCGTGGCTTATGCATTTTGTTTCAACATCTTTCAGTGAAAATTGGGTGCTCTGGGATGGAGCTCCATTTTCGCTACCCCACTGCATTCCCCCATGTCCGGACAGTAGCCCACTCCTGATTATCTACTACAGAAAGTATATGTACACACACACACACGCACAGCTCTTCTAAAATTATACACATTCAACCTCATTTACTTTGATAGGAAAAACATACCCAGAGCCCAGAAGAGAAAAAAAGAAAGAAAAATCAAAATTTTGCTACCGGTACTGTGTACCTGACTGTACCCGTAGAAACCCACCACTGGGCATCAGGTTGTTCACAGTTTTTGCACCTTATGGGTTATTTTTAAAATATTATTTTAAAAGGAGTTAGTATAACACCAAACAAAACACCAGCCTCCAGGGTCATCCTTATTTCCAAAAAAAGCCTTTGGCTTCTATATTGGTAACTTAAGAAGATTTAAAAAATTGAGAAAATATGATAATGTGCATTGCAAATTTGCCCATTTCACCAGAAAACTGTCAAAAGACAATGGTCCACACCCATAATTTAATGCCCGGGGAGGGCAAAAACAGCTCCCTCACGCATGAAGGCCCTCTGCAGGCCAGAAACGGCCTGTTTCCCAACTTCTGGTGGGCTCAGTAGGCTTGTGTTTCACCCTCCACAGGCTTCCCTGGAGTCTGGGGAGAGTAAAAAACCCCAGAGGCTCTCTAGAAGCCAAAAATGCCCTCCCAGAGCCTTTGAGCAAGCCAAAAATCAGCTGGCTAGCACATTATTATTTATTATTATTTATTAGATTTGTATGCCGCCCTTCTCCGAAGACTCGTTGGAGCATGCATGCATGTTGGAGCAGAGCTAGGGCAATGGCTCATGTGCCGGCAGATATGGCTCCATGTGCCACCTCTGGCACCCTTACCATAGGTTCGCCATCACAGGACTAGATATTAGATGCTACATCTCTTCTTTTACAAAAGCAGAGAATATGTCGAGCTACCGTACATGTGGAAATAAGCCCAGGTTGCATAACAAAATTGGCCTGGAGATTCTGCTTATTCTAAAAGCATATTAGACCCTTGGGCTATTTCAGCTGTCTTCCTCATGTCTTCTAGTCCAAAAATAACTTAGGAAAGAGTAATTTCCCCATCTATTTACAACTGCGGTTACTGTTTCTGTCATTCTACCCTAGAGTCTCTCTGACAATGTTGTGTCTCTCTAGGCCTCAAATATGACAGACAGAATGAACCTCATAAGCCCACTTAATTTGAGATTCTTGATTTTTTTTTGTACATTGTAGGAACATTTGCATACAACTACGGGCAATGACCTTTTACCTTCAACCAATGCTGGATTCAGGCTAATGCTCTGAGGAACTTCCATAAGAAATTGATAGATTAAAGGTTTGCAGTCTTCTGCAAAGTAGCTTATTTGGTAGTATTGACATGAGTCACTATTTCACACTGGTGTGAGGGCCCAGAAAGGCAAGGTCAGAAGCAGAGGACTTAAGGTCATTACAATAACAATCCACAGATGTCAGGCATTCTTCCCAAACTGAAGTGATTGACTCTTTTCAGGAGAAAAAAATATGGGATCTGAATGCTGAGATTCCTATATGTAATATTTATTTATTTATTTATTTATTATTTAGATTTGTATGCCGCCCCTCTCCGTAGACTCACAACAGAATAAAACAATTCATGACAAATCTAAATTATAGTTTAAAATATTTTAAAAAACCCATTTACTAAGCAAACATACATACAAACATACCATGCATAAATTGTATATTCCCCGGGGGAGATGTCTCAATTCCCCCATGCCTGACGACAAAGGTGGGTTTTAAGGAGCTTACGAAAGGCAAGGAGAGTAGGGGCAGTTCTAATCTCTGGGGGGAGTTGGTTCCAGAGAGCCGGGGCCGCCACAGAGAAGGCTCTTCCCCTGGGGTCCGCCAACTGACATTGTTTAGTTGACAGGACCCGGAGAAGGCCCACTCTGTGGGACCTAATCGGTCGCTGGGATTCGTGTGGCAGAAGGTGGTCTCGGAGATATTCTGGTCCAATGCCATGAAGGGCTTTAAAGGTCATAACCAACACTTTGAATTGTGACCGGAAATTGATCGTATGTATGTATGTATGATTTCAGACTTATAGTCTAGAGCAGTGATTTTCAACCTTTTTTGAGCCGTGGCCCAATTTTTACATTTACAAAATCCTGGGGCACACCACCAACCAAAATGACACAAAATGACACTCTAACATAGTACATATTACACATATAGTAAATAATATAGTTCAAATATCTATATACACATAACCAGCTGAGGTTATGTGTATATTGACATAACCAGCTGAGGCTGAGGCTTCATCTAGTGGTGGCAACATTTACCTCCAGTCCTGACCAGGATTAGAAATCGGGACCCTGGGGAGGAGGACCAGCTTCAACTACTCGCCGCGGCCACATAATGACAAGTGCACCACAGCCCGAGCGGGGACCTTCCTGGGTATGGATGAGAGGTGGCCTGCTATTGGTTCATCGTGAGTGGTCGGGATGAATCCTAGAAAGTGATTGGTCAGTGAGCGTTCCCTGTGTCTCCACTCTTCCTGTCACTGATAGCTGGAGGGATTGTGAGGGGAATGTTTATGTTCAGGTGGAGGCAGCTGGTGGTGGCCCAGATAAATGGCCTCCACAGGCCGTATCTGGCAATGTGGGCCGTAGTTTGGGGACCCATGTTTAATTCCCCTACGGCACACCTGACCATGTCTCACGGCACACTGGTTGAAAAACACTGGTCTACAGTCTCTGGTTTTCTCCTAAACTTACGGCATTTCTTAAAACTAACTTATAAAGAGCTCTTTCTGCCTGTGTCAAGTCCCACATAGCTGGATGGTGCCAAGAAAGTGAGAACTGCACAGATTTCAATAAAGTCTCCTTAATGCTAGTCAGAAATAAATACAGAATCTTGGAAAACCTAACAAGAATTCTTAGTCTTGTTTTATAATTAGTTAATTAAGGCAGAGACTCTGAAATGCTACTTCCAGGTTTCTCTTCACCTCAGCTAAATTGTCATTTATGATATATAAGCTGTCAATTGATTTGATCTTTTGATTTTTTTTTTAATGTTATCCGCGTTTTTGTTCATTACTTTACCAGACTGTTCCCTGTAACTGAAGTATCAATCCAGGTGAAAACAGTTCATAGGTAGCTCATTACCATTATAATCTAAATATTTCAGATATCGAAATTCTTATCAACTTGTCAAGATGGGTTTGTGATCTATTTTTTACTATGCATTCGGTTGAACATAGCTGACTGTTCTGTCAGGCTCTCTAGTAGAATCATCCCGAAAATTCACAGGTACAAATTTCAGACACACACACGTTTGAAAATTCAAAACAATGTTCTTTATAACAAAAATTCACTTAAACTAAGCCCTCTTTTGGTATAGCAAAGAACACTCGTCTACAAACAAACTGGTAATTTGTACAAGTCCCTTATCAGTTCTGTGATACTTAGCTTGCAGCTGTGAGGCAATTCACAGTCCTTCTTCTTTCACAAAGTGAAACACAGTTTGCTCTGGTTTAGTTTCAAAGTGGGGAAAAATCAGCACACAAAGGTCAAAGTCAGTAAAGCAGTCACGAAAGACAAGGATCAGATAATCCTCCACAATGGCCAAACCCACAGGCTGCTATTTATAGCAGCCTCACTAATTACCACAGCCCCACCCAACCACAGGTGGCCTCATTTTATTTGATAATAATCTCTCAGTTGTTGCTGCCTATGCATCGCTCTCCGCATGCGTGGCTGTATCATTAACTCTTGTTCTGAATTTCATTTATTGGATTTCATTTATTGAATCCAAGGAGGAGCTAGATAATTAATCTCCTTCTGAGCTGTCTGCCACACTCTCCTCCTCCCTGTCACTCATGTCTTCTTGGTCAGAGGAACCTTCATCATCAGATTCCACCGGGAGCAAAACAGGCCTGCAGCATGTGGATGTCTCCCCCACATCCACAGTCCTTGGGGCAGGAGCTGGGCCAGAGCTAACCACAACAGTTGACATAATAGGATAGCAGAGATCAGGTGGGGGTTCCAACTTACTGCCACTATTGGTGCAGCTCAGGGTGACTTGTGGGCGCATCTGACAAGCGTGGGCGCATGTCAAAGCAAGATTTGGCATCTGCGCATGCACAGGAAGCAAATCTCACGGGCATGTGAGACTTCAGTGAACTGGCAGCAGCCCAGGCCTGCCAGGCCCCTGAACCAGCTCTCTTGGCAGCACCACAGGCGCCGCCATTTTGTTTGTTTGTTTGTTTGTTTGTTTGTTTGTTTGTTTGTTTGTTTGTTTATTTATACCAATACATAATACACATTGAACAGAATAGATATGTAATAATATAAATAAAGAAAAGAATAGAAGAAAAGATATAAAAGTATAGCTGAACAAATTTGAAAGGAAGAAAAGATAAATGAGATCAGGAGAGACAATTGGACAGGGGACGGAAGGCACACTGTATGCCCCTTACTGACCTCTAAGGAACCTGGAGAGGTCAATCGTGGAGAGTCTAAGGGGAAAATGTTGGGGGTTAGGGGTGGACACTACTGAGTCAGGTAATGAGTTCCACGCTTCGACAAAGCGGTTGCTGAAGTCATATTTTTTACAGTCAAGTTTGGAGTTTGAATCTGTTGCGTGCTCTTGTGTTGTTGCGATTGAAGCTGAAGTAGTCATTGACAGGTAGAACGTTGCACCATATGATCTTGTGGGCAATACTTAGATCGTGTTTTAGGCGTCGTAGTTCTAAGCTTTCTAGACCTAGGATTGATAGTCTGCTTTCGTAGGGTATTCTGTTTCGAGTGGAAGAGCACTGTTTTTAGCACAGTGCATGCGTGCACCCACGCAGCAAATCATGGAGAGAGCAGTCAGGGAGGTAAGCCAGAACCCACCCTTGAGTTTATGAGACAGGAAGTGATATTAAAAACAACCATTTTCTACTGAGAAATAGGTGGAGGCCATTCCCATTGTATTTCTATGTGCCACACAGCCTTTCAAATGACATCCTCAGATCTCCTGTGGCTGCTAACTCCAGCTTAGTTCTAATAGTTGCTGGGTTGTTTACTGGATCGCTCTTTCCTCCCATAGCCTCAGAAACTAAAGACATGGCTAGATAATATAGACAAATCTACCTTTTTTTAAAGGTAGCAGTGGGAGTCCTGAATTAGACATCCAACTGGATGACTTTGGGCCAGTCACTCCTTCTCAGCCAAACTCACTTCACATTGTTTTTGTTGTGGGGTAAATAGGAGGAGGAGGGAGTATTGGGTATGTTCACCCCTTGAGTTATTTATAAAAAATAATAATACAGGCAGGATAACAAATTTAAAAATAATAACAAGAAGACTAATAGGTCCTGGCTGAAGAAATACAACAGATGATCACTAGATGGCAGCAAATATTTATTGAAACCTCTAACTCTCTGCTGCCATCTGGTGTCATCCTAGATCTGAAAGCATAACAGCGGTATTATTTATCCCTCAAGATAATGTCTAAAGGTGTATTATATGCCCTGTTTACATAAAATCAGGTGTGTAGATGTTTTCTTTAAAAATTAAGTTGTGAAATTCCATGACATACACAATCCATACAAAAGTCCAGATCAAGAAAACCTTTTACTGAGAATTGATTTTCACATATAAAGTCATATCGATAGAGTCTTACAATCTTCTAATGTGCTGTAAACATCAGCTGTGATTATGTTCAGAGCTTCCACATATCTATAATGCTAGATTCCATCTACTGCAAGGTGTTGAACTTCCTTTCCAGTTAGATCTATATAACAGCAATTTAACTAGAATAAATTATTGTGTCTACTTGAAAATATGGCTGGCAGGTGCACCTTCCTTCAAGAAGATTTAGCAGGGGCATCATTGTTCAGATTGCTGGCACCTGGTTGTTTATTATTTAACACAGCCCAATAAGAGTAATGGCAAAAATGAGAATCAATTTTGGAATAGATAAATGCATTAGACTCTGGGTATGTGTAAACCTAACATTATCCAGCTGCACTACAGACATTAAAGAATTATAACATCCAGTTTTGGCAGAAATTCAAGACTCTGCAAATGTAATGTCCAACGGACCTACTTAGTAATTATAGAGATAAGACAACCAATCACCTTTGCACCTCTACAGCACTCTTTAAACAAAAACAGCAGCACTGGAGTTGCATAGCTAGTATAAAAGGATCGCTTCCATGTGCAGCTACTTGCTCCTCTATGTGTTCCTCTTATGGATCCAGCTGAGCAACTTTGGTCAAGTCATGTTTTTAGCTCTATAGTGGCATTTAAAAAAAAAAAAACCTACTACCCTTCATACATTGAGCTAGAATGTTTGATTATAATCCATAATTCCACTCATGAGTCTTCCATCCTGTAATGAAATAATTGAACTCATTTATGGAGTATGCAGAATTATTATTATTATTTAAGGGAGGAATTGCTTCCTCTGCCATTCAGATTAGATTTATCTGAAATACTGTTAGGACTTCTTTTTTTTTAAAGATTTTTTTTATATCTCTAGCTCTTCAACAGAATCCAAGTTGGATTGGACTTCAATTTCTTACGAGCACGAAGGGACTAGAGAATGATGACATGTTTGACTCCTCTCTCAGGCTCCTCCATCAAGCTGATCATCTTCTATAATTTTTTGCCAAAAAATGACTTCAAGTTTCCAGCAAAGATGCCCATTGCAGATAATGGACAGCATTTGCTTAACAACTACCACCAAATAGATCTTAAAATCTGGTCGTAGTCTTATGGTGATCTGCTAAGCAACCAGCATGACTTGTTACTATAGTTCCATGATCAGTTACAGTTGTAAGTCAAGAATTACTTGCACTATCCTCCATAATTTGAGCTAATTCATATTGAGTCTCTCTCAAAGTGATTTATTTCTTATGGTTACAGCTTTGAGGGTTTTTGCTTGCTAGTCAGTTGATGTCAAGCTCAAAGTAATTTGAAGCATGAACTATCATTTTTTTCAACCTATCCTCAGTAAGTACTTCAAACATTTACAAGATATGCATTGTATAACCAAGTAGCCTTAACCAGGATTATTTTCCCATTTAAAAAAAAATAGAACAAACTCAAAATACTGCAGCAGCAACAACAAAAAACACCCTAGCACATTGTTTAGAGTTTTTTTTTAAATTATATTGATACTATACAAGCAGTCGATTTTATGAGAGAAACCATGTTTTAGTAAAACTAAAGTACACAGGATTATTACTTTCAATATGAGAGGGCTACCTACTGTTTGGTAAATAGAGAATTTGCAACAGCCGTGTTATAAAACTCCAGGAAGCAGCAACAATAAAGGTACAATATATCATCTACCATCATCTTAATTTATGTTTTTCTTGTGATTCCAATTATAACATTCGACATAAGAGAGGAAGATCACAGCAAGACTGAAAAGGTTTTGTCACATAAGCCAGCTGTTTTCACCACTGCTTCACACAAACTGCACCCGGTTAAGAAATGGACTCTAAGGCTCCCTATTAGGGGGAAATAAAGAGCAAGAGACTTTCCTAAAGTCTTTTATCAGAAAGGTTTTTTCTCAGTTTCATTCTGGTTTGAAGGGAAACCAAAATCTTGTAAATGAGACTTGATTCCAACAGAAGAATGAAAGACAGCTAAATGTTATCTCCCATACTCTATTTTATTTATTTATTTATTTATTTTATTTTATTTTTTTATTTTATTTTTTATTTTTATTTATTGTTAGAGTTGGAAGGGACCATGCGGGTCATCAAGTCCAACACCCTGCCTAAGCAGGAACCCTATAGCATCCCTGCCAAATGGCAGTTCAATTTCCTCTTTAAAATGTCCATAGTATTGGAGTTCACAACGTCCGCAGGTAGGTTGTTCCACTGGTTGATTGTTCTGACTGTCAGGAAGTTCTTCCTTATTTCCAGGTTGAATCTCTCCTTGGTCAGCTTACAGCCGTTGTTCCTCGTCCGCCCCTTCGGTGCCCTGGAGAATAAAGTGATCCCCTCCTCTCTGTGGCAACCCCTCGTATACCTGTAGACTGCTATCATGTCCGCTCTGGCCCTCCTTTTCTCTAGGCTATCCATGCCCAGTTCCCGCAGTCTCTCTTCATAAGTCTTGGTTTCTAGACCCCTGATCATTTTGGCTGCTCTTTTCTGCACCTTCTCCAGAGTTTCAATGTCTTTTTTGAAATGTGGTGACCAGAACTGAACACAGTACTCCAGGTGTGGTCTGACCAGGGCGTAGTAGAGTGTTATTAAGACTTCCCTGGTCTTGGAGTGTATTCCCCTGTTAATGCAGCTCTCTTGCGAAACTATTTTGTTTCCCTTGGTCAATTCCAGAATAGTCACCATTTCAAAGAAAAGAGGGGGGGGGGGAGAACAAAAAAATCAAAATAAAATGGATGATAAGGTGCACGCAGTTTCTGGTACCTGAAATTAGATACAGTACATGAAATTAGATCTATGAAGAGTTGTTAAAAAGATGGAAAATGTGCATGTCAGCAAAAATCTAACTGAGAGTATTGTTCCTTGAGATTGTTTGTTTGTTAGATTTGTATAGCTACTCAACTCATACCTGTGATTCTGGACATCTCTTATCAATTAAATTAGCAATGGCTGAATTTAATAAGTAGAATTTGTAACAATTTAAATTTGCAGCATCTCCTAGCATGCTTAGCTTTTGTATGCATTTCTCCTTAATTAACATAGCTGTTAATCTAAATTTCTCAACCTTTTTTAATGTGAATTTATTTTATTTATTTATTTATTTTGTCCAATACATAATACACATTGAAGAGAAAGATATGTAATAATATAAGTAAAGAAAAGAATAGAAGAAAAGATATAAAAGTATAGGTGAACATATTTGAAAGGAAGAAAAGATAAATGAGATAAGGAGAGACAATTGGACAGGGGACAGAAGGCAAACTGGTGCACTTATGCACGCCCCTTACTGACTTCTAAGGAATCTGGAGAGGTCAATCGTGGATAGTCTAAGGGGAAAATGTTGGGGGTTAGGGGTGGACACTACTGAGTCGGGTAATGAGTTCCACGTTTCGACACGTTTCGGTTGCTGAAGTCATATTTTTTACAGTCAAGTTTGGAGCAGTTAATATTAAGTTTGAATCTGTTGCATGCTCTTATGTTGTTGCGATTGAAGAAGTAGTCATTGACAGGTAGAACGTTGCAGCATATGATCTTGTGGGCAATACTTAGATCGTGTTTTAGGCGACGTAGTTCTAAGCTTTCTAGACCTAGGATTGATAGTCTGCTTTCGTTCTTTCATTCTTTCATTCTTTGATACAAACATTTCCTTAATACAGGTTTATTTAATGTAAATGTTCCTAATATAACACTTTTTTCCACTGCACTACTATCATTTATATTCAATTTTCAGTAATGTGCTTTTTTCCCTGACTCATTTTTTCAGATTGCACCCTGATATTACTATCCATGCAACCTCAAAGTATATTGTAAGCACAGAATATAAATTTCTGTCATGGATAGAAACATAGAAGACTGAGGGCAGAAAAGACCTCATGGTCTATCTAGTCTGCCCTTATACTATTTCCTGTATTTTATTTTAGGATGTATATATGTTTATCCCAGGCATCCTTGCAACAGAAGCATATATTTTATTACCCATTGGATTCAGTGGAACCAGTTAATCCAGAATCTATTAGTATTTTCCCTTATTGCCTCACAAAAGTGTTGTGACTGTACTTCCTAAGAATTCTAACTAGCATGTTCATTCATAATTTAACTTTATCTGTGCGATAGGCTACTATAACTTCTTCAATCAACTATGAATTATCCAGCATCTTGGATTTAGGATTTTTTGAAAAAACAGAGCCTCTGACCTGTTTCATGCATAATATTAAGCAATGAAACCACTTCACTGTCTAAACATCTTCATGAATCATCCCTTATTTCATCAAAATAGAACAAAGAAAGAAATATGATAGATGGATGGATGGATGGATGGATGGATGGATGGACAGAGATAATTATTATCTCCGGGTCCCGTCGACAAAACAATGTCGTTTGGCGGGCCTTCTCTGTGGCGGCCCCGGCCCTCTGGAATCAACTCCCCCCACAGATTAGAATGGCCCCCACCCTCCTTGTCTTTCGCAAATTACTCAAGACCCACCTTTATCGCCAGGCATGGGGGAATTGAGTCACCTCCCCCAGGCTTTTATATTTTATGTTTGGTATGCATGTGTTGTATGGTTTTAATTGTTGGGGTTTTATATATACTTTTTCAATATTAGATTTGTATTACTATTATCTTGTTTTTGTTATTGTTGTGAGCCACCCCGAATCTTGGGAGAGGGGCGGCATACAAATCTAATAAATTATTAATTATTATTAAATGATTAATGTATTTTAAATAATAGCACAATCCACGTCTGTTTCTTCTCTTGATGCTCAGATATTTTTGGGCAGATTCTGGGCAGATTAGCCTGGATTAATTGAATAAAAACCATGAACTCAATACTGGTATATATATTTCTCCAAATGTTTAAAATCATTTGAAGAAAGTACAACCAGCTAGGAAGTCTGTTTTCGATTCACTAGAAGAATTAAAATGAACATTTTCACAACTGTAGCATGAAAATGAATTAAAACTGCACACAACATAACCTCATGCTGTCTTTGTGAAATTATAGGGAAAAAAGTGTTGTCATTAACTAGCTTAGTATGTAGCTAAATCTACAGTTTGTGTTCAAGCTATGTAATATTTTGATCATTTGCCTAAAATATTTGCAAAGTAGTTCCATGGATAAATATTCCCCAAGGAGAGCATATTCTGGAATAAACAACCCTGCTTTGAGGGGCGTTAGATACATGAGATTGCTGAGCACTACACAAAATAGAGTAGGTCACAGCTAGCAGGAAATCCTATTCCACAGCAGAATTCCATACACAGATCAAAATGCCAACAAATATTTTAGATACTTTTTTGTCCTTTACACCAGTGTTTCCCAACCTTGGCAACTTGAAGATATCTGGACTTCAACTCCCAGAATTCCCCAGCCAGCATTCGCTGGCTGGGGAATTCTGGGAGTTGAAATCCAAATACAGTGATACCTCATCTTACGAACGCCTCTTCTAAAGAACTTTTCAAGATACGAACCCAGTGTTTAAGATTTTTTTGCCTCTTCTTCCAAACTATTTTCACCTTATGAACCCAAGCAGCTGCTGCTGGGATGAAGGGGTTTCTTTTTTTCCCCTTTTTTGAAGAAAGAAAAGGGAGGGGCTGCTTGGAGTAGGAAAGATTTTGTAGAGAACAACGTGCTTGCAAAGGCACTGAAACGGTGTCTTTTGAAGAAAGAAAAGGGAGGGGCAGCTTGGAGGAAAGATTTTGCAGAGAACAACGTGCTTGCAAAGGCACTGAAAGGGTGTCTTTTTAAGAAAGAAAAGGGAGGAGGGAGGGGCAGCTTGGGGGAGGAAAATTTTTGCAAAGAACAACGTGCTTGCAAAGGCACTGAAACGGTGTCTTTTGAAGGAAGAAAAGGGAGGGGCGCCCCCCTTGCCTTTCTTCCTTCCCACTCACCCTTTAGCCTAGCCTTGCTTCTTCCACCCGCCCCCTTTAGCTGCTCCTCCCTGCCCTCTGTTCGCCTCCCTTCTAAAGTTTGGGATTTTCCTGAAGGATTTGCAGGCATTATTTGCTTTTACATTGATTCCTATAGGACAGAGGTCCCCAACCTTTTTTGCACCAGGGACCGGCTTTAAGCTAGACCAGTTTTCCATGGCCCGGTGGGGGGGGGAGCTAGCTGTCAGCGGCGCCGTAAAAGGGGCGATCAAGAGAGGAATGGGTGAATGAATGGACGGAGGGTGGGAAGGAAGGAAGGAAAGAGGGAAGGGACAGGAACAAAAGAAGGGTGCAAAGGAAGCAAGGAAAGGTGTGAAAGGGGAGAGTAAGAGAGGAAGGAGTGAAAGAAGGGAATGAGGGAGGAAAGAAGGGAGGAAGGAAAAGGAAAGCAAGAAATGGAGGGAGGAAAGGAAGGAAAGAAAGAAAGAAAGAAAGAAAGAAAGAAAGAAAGAAAGAAAGAAAGAAAGGGGGAAGGGACAGGAACAGAGGAAGGAAGCAAGGAAACTTATGAAAGGGGAGAGTAAGGGAAGAAGGTAGGAAGGAGAAAGAAAAGAAGAAATAGAGGAAGGGAAGGTAAAAGAGAGAAAGAAAAAGAGCAAGAAAGAAAGCAAGAAAGAGAAAGAAAGAAAGGCAACTTCAAAGAAAGGCTCACTGAGCATCTCTCACTCTCTCTCTCTTTCTATCCCTCTTTCTTTCTTTCTCTTCCTTTCTCTCTCTCCTCTTCCTTTATCTCCTCTCTCTCTCCCTCTCTCTTTCTCTCCCCCCTCTCTCCCCCTTTCCCTCTCTCCCTCTCTTGCTATCTCTCCCCCCTCTCCCTCTCTCTTTCTCCCTCTCCCTCTCTTTCTCTCTCTCCCCCCTCTCTCTTTCTCTCTCTCTCCCCCTCTTTCTCTCTCTTCTTCTCACTTTCTCTCTCTTGTTTTCTTTCTGTCTCTTTTGCTTTCTCTCTCTCTCACTCTTTCTTGTTTTCTTTCTCACGCTCTTTCTCTCTCTTGTTCTCTCTCTTGCTATCTCTTTCTCTCCCCCCCTTTCTCACTCTCTCTTTCTCACTTTCTCTCTATCTTGCTGTCTGTTGCTCTCACTCACTCTCGTTCTCTCTCCGTTCTTCTCAGCGATGACGCGCGCACGCCCTGCCCGCCTCACCTTTGCGAGAGCACTTTCGCCCCGGGCTCTCAGCAAGGGGGTTTGCAGGAGAGGCGGGGCCGGCGAAGGTGATATTGAATGTCGGGGGAGAACGGGCGGTTGCGCGCGCTCCCTATCCCCCTGCTAGCCCACTCGGAATATTCAAAATAAGAAAAGCCTTCGCCGGCAAAGGTTTTTCTTATTTTGAATATTCCGAGTGGGCTAGCAGGGAGATAGGGAGCGCGCGCAACCGCCCGTTCTCCCCCGACATTCAATATCACCTTCGCCGGCCTCCGCTGAGGAAAGCCTTTGCCGGCATTTCCTCTCGGCGTCAAGGAGGCGCAGCGGCGGGCGGAGAGAGGGAAGGGGGGGCAGCGGCGTCCCTCCTGGCCTTGGCGGGCCGCCCAACCCTCCCCACCTCCTGCAAACGCGGCGGGCGGCGGGGGGAGAGCGAGGAGCCGTTTCCGGCGGGCGCGGGGCTTGGCTGGCTGGCGGGGGGAGCGCCGCTGGTGGTGCGGAAAGGCCGAGGGGGCCCTGGCGCCGCGGACCGGCTGAAAAGCCCCAACGGCCCGGTCCCGGTCCGCGGACCGGCGGTTGGGGACCTCTGCTATAGGAAACATTGTTTCATCTTACGAACTTTTCACCTTACGAACCTCCTCCTGGAACCAATTAAGTTTGTATGATGAGGTACCACTATATCTTCAAGTTGCCAACACTGCTTTAGACAAGCAAAGCACAACATTATAAGTCAATGTGTACAGAGAATCTTGATCCACCTGTATTTTTTTGTGTACATATTTCTTCATTTTCACTTTTAAACAGAACTAAGCATGATCTCATTTTGAAAAGCCTTTAGCAGAAGTTTTCAATAAAAGTGATTCAACTATTGGGGCAAACAAAAATAGAGGTTTCTGACAAACACAAAAGCTTGCTTGCTCTCTTTTTTTCTCCCATCTTTATTATTTTATAAGTAATTCAAAGCAGCAAACATACATAATACTCCTTCCTCTTCTCCCTCTTTCTACTAGAACAACAATCCTATGAGATGGATTGAGCTGAGAGAGAGTGATTGACCCAAAGTCATCCAACCTTAGTTTTATGTCTGTAGAGGGGCTTGAACTCACAGGTTCCTAGTTTCTATCCTGGGGCTCTAACTACTAGCCTAAATAATTATCCCCAAACTTTAATCCTTTCTGATTAAAAGAAAGGAATTTTACTCACCTTAATGAAGCAGAGTAAAGCTGAAAAAAGGCAGCAAAGACCCAACCTGTGTAATTATCTAATGGCAAGATCTATAAGAAATTGGGCAATACTGTGGACATTTCATTCCAAATTGAGGATACTTAACTAATCTCATCAATCATCACTGCTCATTATTAAAAAAAAACCCTGTCATTTTCAGTTATGTTGCCATTTTTGGAAAAACACAAGGTTTATTAAAAAACAAAAATGCCACCATGTAGATAAATAAATACAATACAGTTTTCTTCCTACAGTCCAAAAAGCCTGTCAACAAATTCTAGAAGTCTAGAATTCCACAGTTCATAAATCTAACAAAAGGCCCTGGTTGCTCTTCAGACTCTGACACCATGTCTTCTTCACTATCAGTCTCAGATGCCAGGAACCCACAGAACGCCTGTACCATGTCTCCACTGTTTCTGTGTCCTCTGGGCCCATGACTAATTTCTCAGGACATGAGTGGACCACAACACTTATACACAAAAAAATATGGTAGGTAATCCTCCTCCCCTTGCATTAGCTACGATAGTGTATACAATGAGTTGGTGAAAACAGAGGCAAAGAATTTGGCACCCTGAATTTGTAGGTCATTAACACTATCCATTACCCTGGGGGGAATATCTCCAGGACCGCCTTCTGCCCCACGAATCCCAGAGACCGGTTAGGTCCCACAGAGTGGGCCTTCTCCGGGTCCCGTCGACTAAACAATGTCATCTGGTGGGACCCAGGGGAAGAGCCTTCTCTGTGGTGGCTCTGACCCTCTGGAACCAGCTCCCCCCAGAGATTAGGATTGCCCCCACCCTCCTTGCCTTTCAGAAACTCCTTAAAACATCTCCCCCTTGCCCATGTAGTTTCTGTGTATGATTCGACTGTGTGCTTGTTTTTTATATATTGGGGTTTCTTTTGGATTTTTTAACATAAAACTGTAATTTAGATTGCTAAATATTATATTTGTTACTATGTATTGTTTTTTTACCATTGTTGTGAGCCATCCCGAGTCTACGGAGAGGGGTGGCATATAAATCCAATAAATCTAATCTAATCTAATCTAACTATTGACCCCCTCGATCCACAGCTAATCTTAGAACACCATCTTTCAGCTGTGGCAAGGAGGACGTTTGGCCAGGTCTGCCTGGTGCACCAGTTGCGGCCCTACTCACAGTCACTCATGCTCTCATCACCTCGAGGTTCGACTACTGCAATGTTCTCTACATGGGGCTACCTTTGAAGAGTGTTCGGAAACTTCAGATCCTGCAGAATGAGGCTGCACGAGCAATCATGGACCTTCCTAGATACACCTATGTCTCGTCAACACTCTGCAGCCTGCACTGGCTGCCGATCAGTTTCCGGACATAATTCAAAGTGATGGTAATGACTTATAAAGCCCTACATGACATCAGACCAGAATACCTTCGGGACCGTCTAATGCGGCAAGAATCCAAGTGGTCGATCAGGTCCCACAGAGTTGGCCTTCTCCGGGTCCCGTCAACTAAACAATGTTATCTGGCGGTACCCAGGGGAAGAGCCTTCTCTGTGGCAGCCCCAGCCCTCTGGAATCAACTCCCCATGAAGATTAGAACTGCCCCCACCCTCCTTGCCTTTTGTAAATTGCTGAAAACCCACCTATGTCGTCAGGCATGGGGTAACTGATACATCCCCCTGCTAATAATAAGGTTATGTATGGTATGATTGGGTTGTGTGGTCATTTTAATGTTAGGGTTTTTAGATAGTGTTTTTAAGTATTGGATTTGTTCATATTGTTCACTATTGTTGTGAGCCGCCCCGAGTCTTCGGAGAGGGGCGGCATACAAATCTAATAAATAATAATAATAATAATAATAATAATAATAATTATTATTATTATTATTATTATTATTATTATTATTATTATTATTATCCCAAGAAACAAGTGGAAGAGGGAAAAATACACTAATGCTGTAAGTCAATGGTTTAAGTCAGAAGATACTTCAGAAATTTGCCCAAGCTTTAATTGCCAGTTCCCCACTGGAGTGAAGAACTAGATTGTACAATTGTCTGATCACCAAATTTAAGTCAATCTTTCCCTCAGAGAAGAGGAAGCATCTCTTTTTCCTTAATAGCAGAGCAACAATTGTTTGATTGCAAATGCCAGTAGCTCAAAGAGAGATTTAGAGCTGCCTATATTGTTTACAAACTTTATCCCTCTAAGACCCTTTAATATAAATCAATCCAGAGGAAGAAAAAAACAGAAGGCTATAAAATATGCCTGGCATCCTTTTTGTCAAGACAAAAGAAACTCTCTTTTCTGGCTTATATCTATTCAAACACTTGGTGTATTAATTGAGATCCAGGTCAAGCAGATCCTGGTTCAAGTGCATTACCAGGTTTGTATACTGATGCTAATTACTACAGTGAAGCTGGCTATTATGATTTCAGTACCCTGGATAGCTGACCTCCAGTTTACAAGACGTAGTCAAACTGATAGTCACATGAAATTGAAAATACCCCAGATAATGAACTTGTCTTTCCTGAAGTAACTAAACTAAATTATAACTACATTGTAACATGTTGGCATATATATTTACACTTATTGATCGAGCAGGGCAGATCCCTAAAGATGGGTGCAGGAGAGAAAAGGAAGAGGGATAGCATTATGGTTCCTATTTTCAAGAAAGACAATAAGATCCAGCTAATTATTATAGATCCTTCAGCCTATGAAGTGTTGTTGGTGTTGTTGTTGTTGTTGTTGTTATTATTATTATTATTATTATTATTATTATTATTATTATTTATTAGATTTGTATGCCACACTTCTCCGGAGACTTGGGGTGGCTCACAAGATACAATATAAACAATGCAACAACAAATCTAATGAACTAAAAGTAAATGAGTGGTAGATCATATGCAAAACATCTGAATAATTAACTCCAAGCATGGATAGAATTTGAAGAAATTGTTATTATTATTATTTATTAAATTTGTGTGCCGCCCCTCTCCGTAGACTCGGGGCAGCTCACAGCAGTAATAGAAAACAATATACAATACAAATGTAATATTTAAAAACTAAAAACCCATAATTTAAAAAACATGCACACAACATACCATACATAAACAATATAGGAAGCTATCTCAGTTCCCCCATGCCTGATGGCAGAGGTGGGTTTTAAGAAGTTTACGAAAGGCAAGGAGGGTGGGGGCAATCCTAATCTCCAGGGGGAGCTGGTTCCATAGGGTTGGGGCCGCCACAGAGAAGGCTCTTTCCCTGGGTCTCGCCAGACAACATTGTTTAGTCGGGACCCGGAGAAGGCCAACTCTGTGGGACCTAACTGGTCGCTGGGATTCGTGCGGGAGAAGGCGGTCCCAGAGATATTCTGGTCCGATTGTTAGACTGCAGACAAAGTTGGTCAACTGTATACGGTACTATATTTTGGTAATGCACTGCCTTATCCTGAAGTATGCATAGAATTCAAAATTAAGCATATGTGTGGCATTTAAATCTGTGTTTTACTCTACAGCCCGAAAAATACTGTGGATAAATTCAAGGGTATCATTGTGGATAAACCTCTTCTTTATCTGATCTGGGAGTTAGGTGTAACAATCAAGGGCTACTTGCAGATGCAATAGTTATTCATAGAGATGTCCAGCAAGGATGTATACTGGTTCTAACTTGTTCAATCTATTTATAAATTATATAACTGCAACAGGGAACAATTTAGATGGTCATGTCCACAAATTTAGCAGCTTATAAGTGCCAGATACTACTATATGCAGAAGATGCACTCCTTATTTCCTTCCTATCCAATAGGACATAGAAAAGCAATGTCATCTGCTATCTAATACTGCAAATGAAATATATTTAACTTCCAAAATTTAAAGTTATACTATTTGTTCAAAGGGTCAAAGTACAAAGAAGGAATATAGGGTGGTTTCCAATTGAACAGATTCCCAGTCCTCAACCTCTGAGTAATTAATTTTAATTCCACAAGAATTAGAGAGCTTATCAAGATTGTTTCTACCAGTTGGCACCAAGTACTTTTTCTTTAATGTACATACTATTTCAGTGTCTCTTTTATTTTACTAAAAACAAAAGCGGAAATGTTATCTGCTACAATTGGGTAGTTTATTTATTTGCATAGAGTAGAGGATACTAGGGAGAATAAAAATGTGATTCAAAGTTCAGTGCATCTCTGAACTATGCTATTAGTACATCCATGTTCCAGACTGACTTGATATCCAAATTTGATAGAAATTGATTGGCGCCCCCGTAGTCTTTTCAAGCCTCAGTTTCTATGAAACTTGTCTCTTCTTACAACTGCCTGCACAAGTAATAAACGATCATAAATGTGCTAGTGGTTGAACTTTTAAGGATCAGCATGACAGTTGTACAATTATTGCTGAATCCTGCAGTTGGAATACCCTGGAACAAATCAAATCAGTATATCTGTAACTGCCACAGCTCCCACAGAGAAAATATACTGGATACATCTTCAATTCATCTTCTTTTCTCCATTCTTACAAATAGAATCTTAAGACACCTCACATTTCTGTTCTGTACTTGTAGACTTCAAAAAAAAAACCAGAAGAAGCTCTCTAACCTTTGCTCTCCTGCTCACAGCTGGGTAGTATTAATGTAATACCTTCCTCAGTAGGGTTATTAAAAAAGCTGGTCAAGTGATCATTATCACCTTCCTGTACAGCTTCTCATGCTTTCAATTCATTTGCAAGTTGCAATCAATTGTGTGCTCCCCCAATCTGATTTTAAAAAGCTTGAATGCATTTTCAGTCCCTGTAATGAAATCTTTCTCACTATGAATTGCCCAGTTTAAACACACACAGAGCCTTTGTTCATTCAGCCTGCTCATTTTAAACACCAGCAGAAACTTTGTCACCTTCAAAATTAGGTTTGGTTTGTTAACAAGATCAGCTGGTTCTTTTACATGGGCTGTGGTTTTTCTTAACAAGGAGATACTTTGACTTTAGCGGTGCATTCCTTCTAGCCATTATAAAACAGAAGACAATTACTAAAATGATTTCAGTTTTGTCAGTTGAAATTATCTTCTCATTTCACTGGTTTTTCTCCCAGTGATTTGGAACCTTGTGTATATTCGGCAAATTATTTCAGAACAAAAAAGGAGAGCTATCAGACCTAAAAACAGAAAATTACAATGATAGAACAAAATAGATTCAAAGCAATCTGTTTTACATGAAGGGAAATAAAAATACAGAATCCATCCAGCTGATATAGAAATATCCAGCTGCAGACCCAAACATTTTCTACTTACTTCTACTTTCTACTTACTTACTTTTCTACTTACTGATGTGCCTTTCGTCCCCTGTCCAATTGTCTTTCCTTTCTCTCACTTATCATATATATTTCCTTTCATATATTTTCTTTCTTTCATATATCTCTCCTCTAAGTTCACTTTTACCCTTATATATATTATTACATGTCTATTTTTCTTCCTACGTATTTGTGTATTGGACAAATGAATAAATAAAATAAATAAATAAAAATACTTTCTCCTGCCTTCTTCTCAGCTTCTACTAATTATCAGTTGGAAAATAAAAAATTAAAACTAACATATAGTGCTTTAAACACTAGATAATATTGGAAGAAGAGTGGACAGATGGGGAAGGGATAAATCAACTTTCTGAATTGATTTTAAAATATGGGATTTGACACCACACTGGCCCATTTTTGCTTTCTACTTTGCCCACATCCACTGTTCCTTATCCTGACCCACATATGTGATCCCCAGCACATTCTGCAAGCCCTACTTGTAGACCTTCTCCATGAGTTATGTTCATGAGTTAATGCATAAGGGCAGCATACTATGTTCCACTTCATTGGCAGCTCTCCAGTGGTCTGTGTTAACTGGGAAAAGCTAGAGAGAAGGTTCATGTTATTGGAGGCCGCATAGCATTTAAGTAATTCTAACCTTATTTCCAACAGCAGCAACAGGCAAAAATCTCAGGGCTGGAGAGATTCTCAGTCATCTAGGTCAGGGGTAGGCAAAGTTGGTTCTTCTATAAAATGTGGACTTCAATTCCCAGAATTCCTGACCTAGCATGATTGGCTCAGGAATTCTGGGAGTTGAAGTCCACAAGTCATAAAAGAGCCAACTTTGCCTACCCTGGATCTAGGACATGGTTGTCCCAAAGGTGCTTTTTTCAGGAGGCAACTGAACATTCTTGTTTTTTCTTTGGAGATGTTTTGCTTCTCATCCAAGAAGCTTCTTCAGCTCTGGGGAATGGAATGATTTATATTCCTTGAGGATAGCCGTACAACTGTTTTAGCTATACAATTTGGGATGAACACCTTTTGAATGGTGTGAGTAGGAGTGGATTTCCAGAGAAAAATTGCAGACTACAGGAACCAGGAGCTTTACTCAGGTAACGCTGAGGACACAGATAAACCTCCAAGTGCTTCAATGACCCTCTTAAAGGATGCAAATGACCAGCTGTCTGCAAGGAATATAAATCCTTCCATTCCACTACTATCCTGTCAGAGCTGAAGAAGCTTGTTGGATGTCTTCAAAAGAAAAGAAAGTCCCGTTGCGTCCTGAAAAAAGCACCTTTGTTACTCATTTCAGGACCTTTTGAATTAAGGGAGGACCCAGTCTGCTATTTCCAAAGTTTATCTTATTCAATCTTAGCCTGGACCAATCAGTGAAGCTATCCCAAGAACAGGTTTATCTTGTGAATGATGGACTAAATAGGCCAGTTAAGCTATTACTATATAAGAACATAAGAAGAGCCATGCTGAATCAGGCCAAAGCCCATCGTGTCCAGCATTCTGTGTCACACAGTGGTCCACCAATTGTTCTTGGGGATCTTGAGCAGGAAGAGAAGGCAAGACCCTCCCTTTCCCCTGACCCCCAACAAATGGTACTCAATGGAATCCTGCCTGCCTCAAGCAACATAGGGGCAGCACATGGACATCCGTTTCAATAGCCACCGATACACTTGGCATCCATGAATCTGTCTAATCCTGCCTTGAAGCTATCAAGGCTGACAGCTATCACGACCTCTTCTGGAAGTGAATTCCATAAACCAACGACCCTCTGGGTGAAGAAGTATTTCCCTTGATGAAGAAATATTTCCCTTGATATGATATATGATCTTCTACTTAGCTTTACCTTTAGGAGGATTTAAAATCCAATGGAAATTCTGCTTTCCCATGCTCTCTTGATTCTACTCAGAAATGTTTTGTGTATTAGATAACGCAGAAGGTTTCACATAAATTATTTTTGATAATTTATGCTAATGTATACCAGTGCATTTTAAATGTGAGAATTTTTTTTTTTTCAAATCAGCTTGATTAAAGAAAAAAACTGTTAGTGGTAGGACAAATAATAGCAATGCTTTGCTAAGCACTTAATATAGTCTGTCAGGGTTCCATAGCAAGGAAAACTCTGAGGCATAATTTCTGTCAGCTGCAAATTTACTACGTTTTAACCTTCTGACAAGAATCTAAGAGTTATCTGTTCCAAGAAAAATGTACATATGTACATATAAGCAAACAAAGAAAAGAAAAAGGCTCCATAATGACCAGCAATCCTGGGTCAAACTCATATTATCTAAAATTTCATTCAGCCAAATTGACCAGAGCAATTACTCTTACAAATTTAAAATAACTTTATTTATGGTTGGATTTCAATCTAACAATCCTAGGCCTAGAAAGCCTAGAACTACAACGCCTAAAACACGATCTGAGCATTGCCCACAAGATCATATGCTGCAATGTCTTACCAGTCAATGACTACTTCAGCTTCAACCGCAATAACACAAGAGCACGCAACAGATTCAAACTTAATACGAACAGCTCCAAACTTGACTGTAAAAAATATGATTTCAACAATCGAGTTATCGAAGCTTGGAACTCACTACCGGACTCAATTGTGTCAACCCCTAACCCCCAACACTTCTCCCTTAGACTCTCCACGATTGACCTGTCCAGGTTCCTAAGAGGCCAGTAAGGGGCGTACATAAGTGCACTGGTATGCCTTTCGTCCCCTGTCCAATTGTCTTTCCTTTTTTTTCACCTATCTTATATATTCTCTTCCTTTCATATGTCCTCTCCTCTAAGTTCACCTTCACCCTCTTTTTATATTATCACATGTCTATTTTCTTCCTATGTATTTATGTATTAAATAAATAAATAAATATTATCTTCCAAAAGTAAATGTTGGAGGAATTGTTTTGGGACCAGGCTATAAGGCAGTTAACACCCACCCACCCCTATCCGCACATAAATGTATTGCAATTGAAACTATTCCTGCCTGAGATTTTAATCACAGTACACAAAACATATCACTTATTTGTTTGTTATTTGTTTATTTATTTGATTTTTATGCCGCCCTTCTCTTTAGACTCAGGGCGGCTTACAACATGTTAGCAATAGCACTTTTTAGCAGAGCCAGCATATTGCCCCTACAATCCGGGTCGTATTTGATAAGGATAACTTGGCAGATAAATGCCAAAGTGACAACCCCAAGGTGAAAGGAGAATTGGGAGGGAGGGGTATTAGTCCCCCCCCCCCTTTCTATTCAATCGTGCCTGATTTTTGGAGATTGTCAAAGCAATCTCCCAAAAACTTACTTGTTTTTCTTTGAATACATTTCACTTCTAATCCAAGAAGCTGATGAGAAGCTAAATGTCTTCAAAGAAAAACAAGAAAGTCCAGTTGCCTCTGGGAAAAAAGCACTTTTTGGACAACTATGACCAAATGACTGAAAATCTCCATAGATACTTTTCTGAAAGTGGCTATAGTATAATAATAATACTTTCCTGAACTGATTATGCTGTAATCCTGTATTACTCCTGTTGTGACAATTCAGTGAATCAGGATAGCTTCTATCTGAACTGCTTCTGAATATTATCTTGTTTCTCAGGACTTTAAAAAATGCTGCCTACTTATAATGACTACCCTTTGCTTATCTCTATCAAGACCATCTTCCTTATTATTTATTTATTTATTCATTTATTTATTTATTAGATTTGTATGCTGCCCCTCTCCGCAGACTCGGGGCGGCTCACAACGGTGATAAAAACAGTATACAATGACAAATCTAATATTAAAAATCTATAATAATAAATCTAACATTAAAAGTCTAAAAACCCCATTGTTTAAAAAATCATACATACAACATACCATACATAAAACTACATAGGCAAGGGGAGATATCTCAGTTCGTAAACTCCTTAAGAGGTGGGTTTTAAGGAGTTTACAAAAGGCAAGGAGGCAATCCTAATCTCCAGGGGGAGCTGGTTCCAGAGGGTTGGGGCTGCCACAGAGAAGGCTCTTCTATTTTCCTGAGATTGGCATTTATACTTACGGGACCACCTTCTGCCGTATGAATCCCAGCGTCCGGTTAGGTCCCACAGAGTTGGCCTTCTCCTGGTCCCATCAACCAGACAATGTTGATGGTGGGGTCTAGGGGAAGAGCTTTCTCTGTGGGGGTCCCAGCCCTCTGGAATCAGCTACCCCCAGAGATTTGCACTGTCCCCACCCTCCTCATCTTTCGCAAGAGTCTCAAGACTCACTTATGTCGCCAGGCTTGGGGCAGTTAGATCTAAACCCCCTGGCCAATAAATGTGATGTATGGCTGCAATTGAATTGCTTGATTGATTTTATTATACAGTAATCCCTCGCTACTTCGCGGTTCATCTTTCATGGATTCGCTACTTCATGGGTTTTCAAAGGGGGCTTAAATCCATTAAATTCATTGAAAATTTTAAATCCATTAAAAATGCATAAAATTCTTCTACAGTACTACTATATTCTATTTAAAAAACTGGTAGTATATCACATGTAGTCCCAGCTGAGAAACATTATAGAATGACTGTTTAATGCAAAGGGTGGGTTTTAAAAGTCTAAATACTTGTTGAATACATTAAAAAATATCTTTCCTCTACTTCACGGAAATTCATTTTTCACGGGCGGTCTTGGAACGCATCCCCGCGAAAAACGAGGGATCACTGTACTGTACTGGGGTTTTCACTTACACAGTTTTTTCAATTAATTAGTTTTGTTTTGTGTTCACTGTTTTGTTTTTTATCCTGTGAGCCGCCCCGCGTCTTCGGAGAGGGGCGGCATACAAATCAAATCAAATCAAATCAAATCAAATCAAATCAAATCAAATCAAATCAATGAATGAATGAATGAATGAATGAACATTTATGAGGCATGGTGATGCAATGGTTTGAATGCAGTACTACAGGCTAGTTCTGCTAATTGCCTGTAATGTGGCAGATCGAATCTCAATAGGCTCAAGGTTAACTCATCTTTCTAACCTTGGTTTACCAAGGTTAGTAAAATGAGGATCCACATTGTGAAGGGCAATATGCTTACTCTCTGTAAACCGCTTAGAGAGGGCTATAAACCACTGTGAAACGGTATATAAATATAAATGAAAAATGAAAAATGCTAGGTGCTGTTGCTATATTTGAAAAAATATGTTTTCTCATTTTCTAGAATTTATTTTAAATTTAGGAATAGAGAAGTATGGGAATGGCGATCACCATAGGTATATGCATATGCACCTAAGTTTAAAATGTAATAAATAATTTAAATATAATTATAAGTTAGATTATTTTTATGTTTTAAATCTTTATATTGGTCTGGCTAATATTTAAGCATTGCTCCTGATGTGCCATTCAGAGCTATAAATCATACAGGACTAATTTATTTATTTATTTATTTATTTATTTATTTTGTATTTGTATTTGTATGCCGCCCCTCTCTGGAGACTCGGGGCAGCTAACAGCGACAATAAAACAGTGTACAATAGTAATTTGGTATTAGAAATGATTAAAAATCTATTAATATAAAAACCAAACATACATACATACATACATACCATGCATAGAATTGTAAAGGCCTAGGGGGAAAGAGGATCTCAATTCCCCCATGCCTGGCGGCAGAGGTGGGTTTTAAGTTGTTTACGAAAGGCAAGGAGGGTGGGGGCAGTTCTAATCTCTGGGGGGAGTTGGTTCCAGAGGGCCGGGGCTGCCACAGAGAAGACTCTTCCCCTGGGTCCCGCCAGGCGACATTGCTTAGTTGGCGGGACCCAGAGAAGATCCACTCTGTAGGACCTAACTGGTCGCTGGGATTCGTGCAGCAGAAGGCGGTCCCTGAGGTAATCTGGTCCGGTGCCATGAAGGGCTTTATAGGTCATAACCAACACTTTGAATTGTGACCGGAAACTGATCGGCAACCAATGCAGACTGCGGAGTGTTGGTGTAACATGGGCATATTTGGGAAAGCTCATGATTGCTCTCGCAGCTGCATTCTGCACGATCTGAAGTTTCCGAACATTTTTCAAAGGTAGCCCCATGTAGAGAGCGTTACAGTAGTCAAACCTCGAGGTGATGAGGGCATGAGTGACCGTGAGCAGTGACTCCCGGTCCAAGTAGGATTTATTTACTTTAAATAAATACATTCAATGGGTTGCATGTAGACTTAGCTTTTCTTAGCTTATAAGTGATAAACCTTTCTATGTGTTTCCCCTCCTGTGGTATTTGCTGCATATGATTTAAAAAATTTAAATATTCTTAAAATACATAATGTGAGAATATAAAATAAAGCTATGGAGCCCGTAGCCCAATGAGAACTAAATTCATAGTGCCTTAATACAATCTACCATCATAAAAGTGCTACAAAAAATTTTTTTAAACTGTTTCAAAATACATCATGTTAAAAGAGATTGTGAATTTGTTATTATTATTATTATTTATTCCATTTGTTTCCGTTTTCTG